>NW_022158700.1:292936-294185 GCF_000260195.1 Fusarium odoratissimum NRRL 54006 | reverse complement strand
GTAGGAGATTTGGCTTCGTTACAGCCACCCAGACGAAAAATACACAAACAAACAAACAAACAAACAAACAGGCTACACCTACAGGCAGTACCTGTGCGTGATGCGATGCAGTCAGTGCATTAACTTCGACTTATCTGTGGCATGTTGCTTCGTACCTGTTCATCACTTTGCTTTTCCTTCTAGGGCTCGGTATACGGTGAGCCTCATCATCCCATCTCCCTACACCTTGATCAATAGCTCGTCCTTCAACTTCCATAACACCACTTGTAAGACAAGGGATTCCGCTTACGCGTTTCAATATCGCGATATCGTTACATTCAACCTCCACGAAATCCCCTGTAGATCCCTCTGCATTGCTCACAAACCCCCACAAAACACCAGCCTTGAGCATTTTCCATCGCCTAGAGCGTCTCTTGTTCCAAGCCAAGCTCACAGACAGATATGACATATCGTAAACTTGTGCGGCATCTTCCGTACGTTTGTCGCGCCATATGTCGCTCATTAGTGCCGTTGACCTAAACCTTGAAACCCTCCTATCTCCGGAACTTGGACCTAGGAACGCACTCACTAACGTCACTGGCATCATTGACGCCCTCGGTGCCAGAACTGGCATGCCGTCTCCCGTTTCTCGATGGTGGCCAAGCAAACTCTCCCTCATCATCGTCAACATGATTGAGTGATGCTTGAAAGTTCAAGTCGTAGCCGAAACTCAATTGTAATCCCTTCAGGTTTGCTTCACTTCGCTTATGTGGGTTATTGGTTGGTGCGCTTCAGGCGTGAGACTTTCGGACTCTATCAAGCTGCCGGCCGGTGCATGGCGTTCGGTCCAACGAAGGTTCTATTCCGCAGCGCAATTAGTGAGCCGTCCAGAGTTGAAACAGCTGATGTGGAAGGCAATTGCCTCGCGTTCTCCTCAGCGTCAGCTCAATCATCCCTTGTCTTATAAACACCATGGGTGGTGTTACTATCGTATCGTGTCTCGGAACTTACCCTGTACTGTGATGGAATTCGGAATCTTTGCATGTTTTCCGATTTAATAAACTGAACTCTGTTGAAATTATTATGAATCAAAGTGCATTAGCTTCCATCGTCTGTTGTTCACAGTATGAGTATGCTGTGGGAGGGAACGAGAAACGAATCATTCATCTGTATGTATGTATGTATGTATGTATGTATATTTTTCGTCCGGGGGGCCATCGGCCCCGAAAGTCCCCTACTGGGGCACAGGACGTGCTGAGCTAAACTATCT
>NW_022158700.1:171950-292436 GCF_000260195.1 Fusarium odoratissimum NRRL 54006 | reverse complement strand
TACGGGAAGTCGAGGGGCACAGAGGCCGGAATGTCGCAGGCTCGCGAAGCCGAAATGTCGAGGTGAGAAGAAGTCGCAGATAAGACAAATGAAATGGTGCCCGGAGGCGATGTCAAAAGCTCGCGAAGCTCAGTGCCGTTGAAAACACTTGTCACGAAGAAAGGTCAACTCTCCGAATCCCTTTCTTCCAGCAGCTGTTAGGGTCCCGCTAGTCCCGCAGCTGCATTTGTTGCCATTTTGGCCTGTAAAACTTTTCTGCCCTAGCAGAACGCTAACAGCGGGTGCCAAGGAAAAATTTTTACAGGAGAGAGTTGGAATCATTCATCTTGCAAGTCAGAGGGGGAGGCCTAGGGTAAGCTTTCTGGAGACTGACATGTTCTACCATAGCACCAGCCTGGTGTGTACAATTGAAGCAGAATGATATCAGGCCAGGCCAAATAGAATGTCAGTGCTATCATTCATGTACGGATAGATAAAAGTGTCATGCTACTCCGTCGATAGCGACAAAGAATCAGCCAAATCTTCCTGATCGAACGTCGCAAGACCCACGCACGACCAAGAAGACATAAGTTACTTCTTGACGGAAATGCAATACGGCTTATATTCCAGCTTATACGAACAATCCTCAAGCTCAAATTGTTAAGACGGTAGTCTCATTTCATTCACCATAATATCTCGAATGGCTTCTGTTCAATCTCATTACCCTGTCCCAGCTGTATCCTCAGCAATACTATGCCACTTATTAAACACGTTATTCGGATCAAACTTCTTCTTCAACTCCCTCAATCTGTGCAGATTTACGCCCCAAG
The DNA here is from genome assembly GCF_000260195.1 of Fusarium odoratissimum NRRL 54006. Taxonomy (NCBI): domain Eukaryota; kingdom Fungi; phylum Ascomycota; class Sordariomycetes; order Hypocreales; family Nectriaceae; genus Fusarium; species Fusarium odoratissimum. The sequence goes on along the minus strand of NW_022158700.1, from coordinate 291,627 downwards.
CATCCTTGGGCGATATACTATCAGCCTCAATATTGATATACACCCCCACAGGCCCCTTGCTCCAGTGTCCACCCGCTGTAGCTGAATACCCATTCGTCTCCCGTATCCTCTCACAGAGGCTTCTATTGAACTGCCGTATCTCTGAATCGTAGGCTGGGTTCTCCCATGCAAAAGAAGTCATGGCGTCGTAGTAGTCTCCTCGATTGGCGTAGGCTGTTGCATCCTGGGGGATCTCACGAATCTTGTCTGTTGGGAAAAACTCAATTGCTAAGACAGACTTGCCCATTCCGTCGCGTGATTCACAGAATTCCCAGAATGTTTCTGCTGTTTGTAGCATTGGTTCGATATCAAGGGGCATTGTGATGTTGCCTGAGCCCATGAGTCGTCGAATGCCGTAATCCATTACGGAGTTGAGGAGCGTGTTCGTCTTCGCCGTCGTCATCATCTCCGTATTGTTAGCTGTTGCTTTTATCTCGAGGAGACCAGAGAAACATTGCTTGGCATCTTCTTCCGAACCGTGGAATAAAGGGATAGCGGACACGACACGGCTCGTCTCATCAGGTCCAAAGCCAATGCCCAATGCGAAGCAATGCCCATCTGGGTTCGGTCTTTCATACAACACATTCGCAAAGCGCAGCAAGTCAGGTAGCTTATCAGCCGGGTACGCCAACGTTCCACTCCAGACTTTGTCTTGTCGATGAGCTCGAGATACGAAGCGAGTTACGACTCCAAACTGTGCACCAGCGCCTCGAATAGCCCAGAACAGATCCTGGTTTGTGTCGTCGGATGCTTCGAATATCATCCCATCTGCAAGAACAATTTCCGCCTTCAACAGGTTGTCGATGGTAAGACCGTGTCGAGGTGTGAGAAAACCATGGCCTCCCCCGAGTGTAAGTCCTCCAACCCCTGTGTGATTGACGACACCTCCAACTGTCGCCAGACCATGCCGCTCGAGGGCTGTGTCAACATCTTCCCATAGACAGCCCCCTCCGAACTCGACGGTCATAGCTTCTGCGTTAACTTTGACCTTTCGCATCTTTCTTAAGTCAATGACCATTCCCTCGGATGATGAGGCGCCGCTGGATGAGTGGCCACCACCGCATACCGTCATCGGTATTTGATTCGAAACTGCAAATTTGACTGCCGCAGATACCTCTCGTGAGTTAATCGGTAAGATAACAACGGCCTATGCTATGTGAGTATCGTGAAGGATGTCGACGCGTTTGACATACTGCTCTCTTCACGCAAGCCGCGCTCCATCTTTGCAGCACTTCCTCATAGCCATCATCTCCTGGCAAGAGAACATCGCCATTCGGTATGTTGCCTCGAAGCGGAGTGAAATCGTACATTGTACCACGTAATAACCAAATTCGGCGTTGTGCAACTTTGTGGACTGCCCTCTTCAGGTAGTAAGAAGCGGCATGAGAGGGACGAGCAGCCTGTAAATTATTCGAGGAGAAGGCGAGTATTTGACACTTTTAATGGTCTCACAATTGTTTGAGCTGAGACATGTCGTCATTGAACATCTAAACGGATATGATCTCCGCGCTTAGAGACCATTCATTGCTCGTATCTGCATGTGACTGAAGGCGGAACTTTGTGCGTTGCAGAGCCGAGGCCTGCACATATTTAAATATCTTCTGATGATGCCACATCAGCTGGTATATCGACAGGTGGTAATGCGCCCATCATCCCAAAGCCATATTTGTCCACCACTTTCTCTCCTCCCATAAGGTCGTTTGTATCATCGCGTCCTCCTGCCAGCCATCTTTGTAATCTGAAGGAAGTCTTCGCTATATGATTGAAGACGTCCCAGTTCTCCATCCCGATGGACATCATGGTAGACATGGTAAAGGTCTTGATGAGACGGCCAGGACCAATTTTGTGACAATTGGTCACGAGGGCAATCATGACCCATGCGAAGATACCGAGAACTGATTTCCAAGTTGCCAGACCGGACTGCCAAATCGATAGCCAAATCGCTTGAATGTCTTCTTCAGAACACGCATAGCTGATTGGGGAACGATTAAGGATTGCTTTGCAGTAGATCAAGGCCACTTTGCGGATAACGCGATACACCATGTCTGGAAGTACGAAGGGTGATGAAGACTTGTCAGTTCTAAGTGATCCCGCCGAACTGCCTGGGCTCTCGATCGAGCTTGCTCGAGATGATTGGGAAGGTCTTGGAGATTGAAGAGCTGGTGTATCTTCCGGTAGATCCAAGATCCTCTCATGAAACCAATGAGCCGTTGAGAGAACCCTTTGGACGTGTTCAGAACTTGGATTTCTTGGTAAAGCTAGAACGGCTGAGAACAAGCTCCTCATGTCGTCGAGTATTTGGGCAGTGCTTGGGTGTAATTGTAGAGAATTTGAGCATTCTCTGAAAGATTGCCAGTTGCTAATAAAAGGGGTGTTGAAGGCCGTTTTGAAGGGCATGGTACGAGAATCTCGGAACTCGAAGCCGGGATGTCCATACATGGATGGCTTGATCTCATGTGCGAGCGCCATGACGATGTCGTGACTGTACCACGTCAGATTCTTGTATGACGAAGATCAAGGTACCGCAGCTGCAGCATTCTCTTGGCAACTGCTGTGCAACAACTTACATGAGGACCATCTTGGCCAGATAACCACGCAAACCGAGCTGAGACAGTCCACCTCTCAGGTTGATCATCCCTCTCAGACCACTAAGGTGGGCTTTTAAATCATGCGTAGCGCCCCAGTACCAAGAGTCTGCAATCATCTGGACAACACCAAGGACTAAAGTATCGCTCGTCTGTGCTTGTTGGTCCGTGAGCTGAGAATTCAGCATCCGATAAACCTGGTGCTTATGTGCGTATTGCAAAGCCTTGGGAAGATAACGGGTTTCGGACAACCAGCATGATGATGTAAATAAGACGATTTGGAGAAGGAGGGGATCTTGCAAAGTGCAGGGAATCCAGAAGTTCATGAACTCGTTCGCAGGATCCGGGTTACCGTCAACTGCGCATTTGAAACGTGAGAGTAATTGCAAGTCTAGACCACACGCATTAGTGAACAAGTAGACGGAAATGACAAACGTAACTTACGAATGCGTACTAACTCTTTGTTTAGCTTGGTAGGTTTCATGGGAAGGTACTCTAGCTGCACTGCAGAGCCATCAACTGGCGGAAGCATATTGTACCGCTCATCGTGATCTTGAGACCCCAAGATCTCTGTGACCCGTTCCTTAGAATAATTGAGTTTGGCTTTTGTGGTGCTCTCTGCCGTAATGGTCCAGACAGACTGAGCTATGGTGTCGTCGTCGTCACCATTTGCTGATGACTGAATCTTGTAAGGTAACCATAGATCAGTTCGTGGTTGTGTAGCTGAAGTGGCGACGGATGTGCTAGGACTAGTTGCCGAGGAAGATGGTGATCTTTCATCCTCGAGATAATAGAGAGCGTCTTGGATAGACGCAGGGTTGAGATGTGAGTAAGGGCCTTCTCGTACATCTACCACTAGAGGTGGCTTAGGACGTGAAGCTATTGGATGATGTCTAGAGCATGTTAGTCGCTGTAGAAGAGAGATCCTGGAAGGGCAATGATGGAGGGTTCATCCACGGTAGGTCAAATACACTAACCTTTTGGAAGACTTGACTTCATATATACATTCAGGTGAGGGAAACCGACGAAAGCAATTTGTACATGGTTGACTTTGAGAGCACTATAAGCATGTTAGTCGGGGTTTATCTGGCTTTCGCTTAACATGACGGTGGCAAACAATTAGGCTGAAAAGACCAAAGATATACCACTTCAATTGAGAAGTCCTCAATGAAGAAAACCCACCTTTTGCTTGCGACGACGGCATTCAAGGCACGATGACGTTTGTCGCGGAGCTCGTTGTCGAGGTGCGACTTGCATCGGCGTGGCTCCTAGTACCGGCATCATCGTTCCACCAACAACTTTAGCGATTTCCTTTTTTATCGCTTTGCAATACCCCGAAAATGATCAAATCGAGAATGACAGGCGATCTATGTTGGTAATATTTGGTGTCCCCTTGACGTCGTTCAAGCGATTGATTGGCTCAGCACTCCCAAATGAGAACCGGTCAGAGACACTGAGTGAGGTTGTTGGTTCAACGACAGGCCAGGGGTCAACCAGGATTGCGGCGGATGGTTGTTGGTTCTAAATCGAAGATGCAGTTTGTGTGTGCAAACTGCAGGGAGAAAAGAAGATGGGTGTGTCTTTTTTTTGGGCTCAATGACTGAGATGCCCGATGTTGTAGGGGTTCAATTGAGAGCCATGTTTGTTCCTCAAGAGGAACAGAGACAGGAAGAGAGAGAACAGATGGGAATATATCTAATCTCAATTCAAGCGCGAGGCCGAGCGTCCTTTGCCTGTTGACCAAACGCGGCAACGGGCGGCTGTAGGCTGTAGCCTGTGTCCTTCTTCCCAGGCCTGGTCCAGGGAGGGATTGTCTGGTTGCAGTGCAGTATGCGTGTCTCTGGCGCAAAGTTGCGTGGATGCTGGGAGTCTCTTCCTCTCGCCTCTTCTCTTCTCTTCCTTTGGATACGCGGGTTGTTGAAAGATCCAATATCGATGCAATGTCACCCCCAGTACAGTATCGAAGAAAAGAACCTGTCTTGTTTTCCCGTCGTTGAAGATGACAGAAACTCTCAATTCTTCAGAGGCGTTTGACAATATGCCAAGCAAAAACTAGAACAAAGAAATGTCGAACCAGGGTCCGCGTGTCTTTCCGTGGGTGCCGATCACAGTGACAATACGCTTGCTTGCTTTTCCCCCCCTCCCTTCTAGCGGATGTGATGGAACAAAGAGAAGAAGTTGCCTGGAAGAGAGAGAGAACCCAAACCCAGCAATGGTGATGCTGTTATGCACCTCTTCTCGTGGTGATGGCAATCGTACCGAGTCTCGAACTTGGATTAACACGCCCTAGCCAGAAACGTTTGCTACAAACTCTCCAATTAAAGACGACAAGCTCAACCATGAATCGAAGGTTAAGTCGTGAAGCTATCCCAAAACGGCCAAGCATAGTCGCGAATACCGACGGACGGGCGAATGGATTCTCATTTTAGCTCCAAGGCGAGCTTTCAGCTGCCTCGTGGTAAGCCGTGATCAGTCCATTGTCTCAGTTGACAGCTGCTGATAATGAAAAGAGCGAACCGTGCGTTACATCGTAAGAGAGCGTATAAGAATCCTACGACATCCCTCGAAGGAATATTCGTCATAGACCAGAGGCAAACAGGGGTTTATTACGACTTTCTTACCTACCGTGCGATCTATCAAGGCCTAGACCTCGACAGGGAACAATCAGTGGGGGGCCGGATGCTGCCGCGAGCTGTCGTATCGAAGATCTGCTTACCGGCGATCTTAGAGCTCTCAAATCCTCCGAGTACCAGCTGATCAAACAATGAGACAAAAAAATTCCAAGAGATCCCATATTAAACTTCATATCTCCGAAGAGAATAGGCAGCCGTTATGAATAAAAAGCTAGTTTCCATTATACAAGTACAGCCACATTGACCAACAGATATACAGCTAAGAATCCAGCATCTTTCCATCAATTTCATAACATCAAGTACATTCAAAGGTTCGCATCCAAGTAAAACCAGGTGGTATCTAGTCGTGCAGAAGCAGAAGCAGAAGCAGAAGCAGAAGCAGAAGAAACAAGAAACATCATCACCAATTCCTCCACCCGCAACGCCAGTCTCATAATCGTTCTAGGTCTCATTTCATGGATTTTCGTAGATTCGAGCTCGTATCAAGAATCGAGACGTCATTTTTCATACCCCAACTCAAATTGCAGGGATCATCTCATGAGGAAGCCGCATCAAAATATGCTTATCTTCCCCGGTAGTCCGGCTTTCGGGCCATGTTCACGGGCGGGGGCTCGTCATCGTCTAACGGGTAAGGAGGCGCGGCCGCAGGCACTCTTCGACCTTGATGTTGCTGGCTCTCCGGGAGAGGCGTCTTTGGTGGCAGCGGCGGCGGTTCAATCCGTGTCGGTGGCGGCGCGGCCATGTTGGGAGGTGGCCTGGGATACTCGTCTGGGCTCACAATAGCGATCAAGTCTTGGCCTGACACACCTTCGCGGTACTGCGCCGGTGTAGGTGATGATACTGCCAAACGATCCTCTGGATGTAGAGCCGGAGCGCTGGTGCTGGGGCCACGAGGTCCCAAGGGAGGAGAGTTGGGAACGTTATGCGGTACAGACGTTTCTGCGTGCATTCGTTCGTTGGAGCTTCGTGGCGAACCGTTATGGTTGTTGTTGCGGATATGCAAACTATCTGACCCCGACTCGAACGAAGACCGGCTCGCGGGGCTGTGAGGAAGTGGAACAGTAGTTGGAATATCTCCTGCAAGCTCAAAGGCCATAGGCATCTCCCATGTGGTTGAAGTTGACTTGACAAGTTCTGGGATTCCTTCGGGAGCTCGTGCGTGACGGATCCTGGCTCGGTGAATTTTGGCAAGCTTTGAAGAGATACCCTGAATCATCTTTTGCTCGGCCTCCCTTGACATATACCGTCGAGTACCAGTGCTGATTTCGCCCAGTCGGTTCCACTCATTCATTCCAAACTCACCAACACCAACTTCCACGTTAAGGCGGTAGTAGGCGTCAATACTGACATTTCGCCTTCCAAGGTGCTCGCGCATCATGTACTCGTGAATCTTCTCGCAACCCTCGATCTTGGAGATCAACTTCCTACGCGCCTCGGCAAAATCGCCCAAGAAGCCTTCATACCACACCTGCGAGTTCGAATCGCTGCCCTTAGGCCGTCTGCCAGTACCGACGCTAACAAAGACACCCACTTCGCGACCGGGCCATTCGTTGACCACAGCTTCGTCCAGGGCTTCTGGACTAGGGTTGAAAGTGCCGACACCGTCATCGTGAAAAACCGATTGACCAATGGTGATGGGCTTGAAGGCCAATCCGATCGCACAAGTGGCTCGACCGGCCTGCCAAATCTTGCAGTCGAACTCGGGGGGAGGTTCTTTTCGAGAATCGTAGGATCGCAAAAGAGCGGCGGGTGAACCTCGAGGAGAACCCTTGTAAACTGCTGTTACCGCGCTAGAAAATATGTTAGCAATGCTGTCATGGGGAGAAGGCAATTGAGGTTGATGACTCACGTTTTGGTGCGGGTTTCTCGATGGTCGTATAGGCGCGCGTTAGGATCACCGTATCTCGAGTTATACGCAGGTCGATACGCCATTTGCGAAGCGGGACTGCGAGCGCTAAAGCTAACGGTGCTTGCATTGCTCTGGTTTCGGCGAGGGGCACCGGCGCTTGAGTACATCGCAGCGTTGAGAGGATTGGTGAGGGGAGAATCTGAGCCATCGTTGCCTTCCCTCTCCTTCACAGTGTGTTCTTGTACAGCTGCCTTGATAGCCTCCTCGAGCTTGCTGGCTTTGAACAAGGTTGATCTATAAGGAATACCCGCAATAGTCTTGTCGGTCTGGAAAACCATGCGCGTTAGACGAACGTAGAGCTCCTTACACGTCTCGAGGTCAAGACGCAGCCGACCCAACATCAAGGCGATCAGCCCGCCTGTACCAGTACCGACGATTAGGTCGAAATGATCGCATGGCTTAGGAATTTCGTGTCGCTTGGGAGCGCGGCCTTCGATCTCGACAAAAGTTCGGTGCATAAGCTCCTGGATAATAATGAATATGGAGTAACCGCGGACACCTCCTCCATCTGGCGCGTATTAGCATTAGACCGAACAAGGCAGACGTCATCTTGGCGGGCGCTTACCGAGTGATAGAACTCGAAGAGGCGGGCCTTTGGTGGTATCCTTTCTTCTGACTCCGCCGGAGTCCATGGGCGCAGAGGACGTAGTTGTGTTGCGGCTCGCGCTTCAATCGAGTAAATAAAGATGAGATACAGGCGATTTGGGTGTTTGCAAAGGTGTCACTGTCGCGCACAACTGTTGGTGAGCTGTAGAAGGTCTTGGCTCTTGTCGCTTATCGAGATCAGGTGGGCGGTTGTGTTCAGAGAGGTTGAAGCTGATCACGCCGCGTGGGCTAAGATGAGTGGTCTTTGATGTTTTGGAGAAGTTGAAAGCTCAAGATTTGATTGATCTAGGTACAGTAAGGCAGATTGTGGGCAGCCCAGGCAGTCATAGTCATAGTTCTCAGCAGAGCAGTTCTTGGCTGGCAGTGAGCGACAACCCAAGACTAAAGAGTCTGCACTACGTAACGTAACGCAGGTCGCCCCGCCTCATGGAAGCCCAGGGCAGCCATTTTTGGATCCATCATCCCTGGAAGCCCTGACGCAACAGTGAGCGGACCTCTCGGATTTGCGCGGGAGTCAAGCTCGTCAGTGGAGGAATCTTGGAAGCCTCTGCTGGGAACAGCGAGATGGTGCCCCTCGACCCCTGTAAATTTTCGAGTCTTTGACTGCAGAGGCGACGGGAACTTGCCCTGGCCTGGAAACTCACGCGCCACTCGACATCCTGACAGCGGCTTGTCTTGTGGTTGGACACAGGACATTTCTCCTGGCTACTGCACGTTTAATAGAGGACATGGGGGATGCAGATGATGATCGCTGAATCCCTCTCTGCTCGTCCAGTACGCGTAGAAATCATGAGATCCAATTGTCTGGGCTGAAACGATGACCATACAAACTCTACATCCCGTCCGTCCCATGTGGTTCGCAGACACGAGACGGCTGGAGAGTGGCTGTGTAAGCTTGGCTGTTCTCTTTTCAACCATCCATGCTCTCCCGCCCGTTCACGGGCCCATCGATTGTTCTTGGCGTGTTCCAAAAGCTTTGGCTTTTTTTGCCTCGATGATCTTGGCTTGTGGTTTGTAGAGATAAATCGCCTGCGTTTGATCTACGAAACGAATCAACGGGAATGGGCAGCTCCGTCGGAAAGCCCATATTCCCATCAGTGACATTTCCCACAAGAAGGGATGGGATTTACAGTCACGGAAATAGAACGACCGAAGATGGAAATTGTTAGTTCGCTGTAAGCTCTGATTGGCTGCGTAGATCTTTAGATTGTGGCTGTGCTCGCCACACTCCTGCAACCGAGCCTCGCCCACTTTGTCAGTTGTCACTGTTCAGGGTTTCTTATTAGAATCGGGGACATTAACGATCTCGTCTCCATATTGGGAATGTTGGGTTTCTCAATACCGATTCTTGAAATCTCCATGAGGGAGCCAAGTGATACCCAAGAGAACCACAATTGCCTCCATCGAGTTACATGGTGTACCTGGATTTTTTAGGCTTCGACGGGAATCCACGGATTAGTTGAACGGTACGCCCAATCTTCGGCACACGGCACCAAGGTTGTATCTTTACTTTACACGAGTGCTGAATGAGACGCGCGGTCTTTCTTTTCGTCGAGAATCTTCTGACTGAGATACGAGGGTTAAGGATTCAACCTCGTAATCAACCTTGGGGCTCAACAATTTTGCTTACGAAGTTCGATCAAATACGCGGTTGTTGTACTCATCAACCTATTGGCGAGGTGTTACTTACAATAGAAGTAGATTAAATCCTTCTGGCCTTGTGTTCCTTAAGTAAGTATTTGCAACACCCAAAGATGGAATGGAATGTCAAGAATGCAAACTGATGTGATTACGGTAGAATGAGGAGATACAATGTCTCCGCTTACTGCAGCAGGCTCTGGATTCCCCCCAGCCTGCCAGCCTCCACTTACACCCACCTGAATCTATTTCAGAACCCTACAGAGTATCAAATGAAGCTGTCAGCATCATTCCACTTTCGTTATACTAGTTGGTATAATCGCATTCGAAAGGAAAAGAAGGATACATCGCGCTTTCAGCGAATGGACGGGGGCTTCGCTATTCTCTACTAATCTTAGACGATAGTTAGACAAAACCTCCTCCACATGCAACTTGAGCAGTTGAGTTTTGCCGAACCAACAGGGATACGTGCTGCATCTCAAACAATAGGATTGTTTAGATGCGTCAGCCCTGCCCACACCGAGGCTCTGCTTTTGTGGTTGCTATCTGCAGACGTACCTCAGGATGCTAGGCTGCGAGGCAAGTGATTCTTATCACTTATGCAGCCCAATGGCCTCATATGTGAGCGACCAATCCATTGACTTTCAAGACATCTACTATCTACGCTGGAGGCTTCGGGTTGCATGGTCCCGTGCCAAAGAGCATAATGGAGCAAGCTCAAGGTCTACAACGACTGGCGACACAGGCTGTGCTTCTGCAATCAGTGTTACCGTTGTGCATGCTTAGGACAAGGTTGCCGAGCGGCCCTCTCGCCAGCTGCTGCATTCATTCGTCAAAGACCCGGCTGTTTCGTGTTCTGCTCTCCTACTCGCCCTCCACGGCGCAGCAGCTGTTGCTGGCTGTCCTGTCCACAGCCGTGTTGACAAGTCGACACGGCTCGTCCGGGGGTTGAGTTGGGTGCGCCATTTCTCCACTCCGAAAGCTCATTGCTGCAATACTTTCGATTTGGTTATGCCATGGTGACATTGAAGTATGAATCGAATGATAACCGAGGACGATAGCAAGTGTTTGGGTGTAGACGATTGAGGGGCTTGCGCCGTTGAAACTTTAGAAAGCTGATCAGCTTGAGCTAAAACGCTGCAACTGCAAAACAGATCTCAGGGTCTCAATAAGCGGCCCACAAAGGACAGACCCCAGACCAGCCTCGGTGCTCTTGGTCTCGTCGTAGTTAGCGTTCAGGTGGGTTGGGATAAATTCACACACTGTAGTACCTCGATACAGGTGAGATAAGTAGGTCAGGTAATGAGGACATTGTCAGTAGAGGCCGTTATCAGAGTTCGGAGAGTGAAGTTAACTCAATGAGAGTGATTCACTCCAAAAAAAAATACTCCAGATTTGACTCGACCATTCCCCAATGTGTCAATCTTATCGCAGCCCACATGCGTCTCAGTGAATCTGTAGCGTGTTGTGAGAATAGAGGGGGATGGAGCATGAGGCTCGGATTGGCTGGGCAGTTGTTCAGAGTTGTGTGAGAACTTTAGCTGTGCTGGCCATGGATGATTTGTGCAGCTCAAGGTAGGTAAGGCGCTGGAAATAATGCTGATCTAGGCTTTTCCTCTCCTACCTCCTCCTCCTTCTTTTATCAGCTGAGAACTTTTGTGAAGCCTTCCATCTTTGGTTCCATTCGTCAAACCCCCTCAGTTCAACGTTCAACCCTTCCATAGTAGTTCCAGCTACCTCTTTATCTTTTCTCACAGGAGTTGCTGAGACAGCCGAGTTTGCTGCTGAGCTGAGCGAAGTGAGGCGAAATAACCTGATACTGGGAAATTGTTCAAAAGTGAGTACATGATCAGACAATCAGTATGCTCTTGTTGTTCGTACAAGGCGAAACAGCCCCATCTTACCCGGCTCTCGCTGAGGTGCAATGCAAAGCAGTACAGTCCGCGTTGACTTGACCTTGCTCTTGGCGGGTGAGAGGCTGACGAAGTGGAGGCGGAGGCCGCCACTTTCAGTTTGGCTCTCCTCTGTGGCATTTCTGCTCGGCTAATAGCCAATGAAGAATCCCTAGCACCAACTGTACCCATCTTCCATGACCTGGGCCTAGGTCGGCCACGATAGCCTCGCCGAGCCAGCCTCACCTGTTTCCCTCTGCCATTTTCTTCTTCTTTCACCTCTTGCGACTTTGAGTGTCTCTTTCCTCGTGGGCGTGCTTTGACTTTCCACATTTCTGTAGCCATTGGCCTCTACCTTGTCCCTCCTTCTGACCTCACCAGCCGAGACGTTTTCGCACATCGTTCGATTTCAATTCCCCTCGCCTGCCCGTATATTTTTGTTTCGCCGTCTCTATTCACTTCTTTTCGACGTCAATTATACCGAAATTACGACGATATTGATTCTTAACCAACGACTAGGTAGCAGGAACTTTCGTGCTCGATCCCTTGGCCGATTCGTCCTCGATTGATCAATGACCTCCGCCGGCTTAACCTGCTGACGACTGCATCTACATCGACTCACAGCCTTGCCCGATGGAACCTTCGAGTAAAAAGCGAAAGCTGGCTCCTAAGGTCAACACGACTCCTAGCAAGCCGCCGCCGCCAACACAATTCCCTCACGAATCGGTCAGCTTTTATTTCCAGCTTTCCGCATGTCCTTGCTAACCCAGGCTCCGGATATAGCCTCAGCAACATTATCCAGCTCAGGAGGCTGCAGCTCCTCTTTCCGAACGACATGACTTTGAGTCTTTTGCACGGCATCTACAGGATGCTGCTATGCTGATCCAGAGACAGACCGAACGTCACCCATACACTGACGTTTCTGTGTTACTATTAAGGTGGGAAGAAGACGAGTCTGTTGATGAAGACCTGGCTGCACTCGAGCAAGTGTTTCAGAAGCACTACAAATACCGAACTGAGCGATGGCACATTCCCACAGTACCGAACCCTAGCATTAAGCTTGGAGTTCAGATTGCTTCTTTTCTCGAGAACGCAAGAGCCAATCACCTGCTCATTATCTATTATGCTGGCCAGGGCTACGTAAGCTCTGATGGCCAGCTTTTTTGGGCTTGGTGAGTCGAACATTTCTCACATGTCCTCTTCCTCCTGCCTCTGACAGCTTTCCCATAGTAATGCACGAGAAGATGCTGCAAAACTCAAATGGGATGGCGTCCGTTGCCTGTTCGAGGATGCCCAGTCCGATATCCTCTTGTTGTTGGACACATGCGCGGTACCGGATCCTCCCATGGCCGGTAGTCACGGCGTGAAGCAAGCCATAGCAGCCTGCACATCCGATCGTAGCCCAGACAGTACAGAACGCTCCTTTACATCAAATTTGGTCGAGGCGCTGCAAAAGCTCAGTAGTGGGCGTCCCTTTACGACACAGAAGCTCCACGAGGAAGTGTTATCGCTGAAGCAGCAGCAGCAACTGTTTCAGACTCCCCGGCAAACGAATGGCAGTACCTCGAATACACATTCGTCCCCACATCATCCGGTTTTTATGCCCCTGACACCTGGAAAGGGCCATAGTATTGCTCTTGCGCCAACGCCCATCAAACCTCGTTCAGAATCACAGAACGGAGTCGACACAGAGGGCCAAGGGAACCGCGAAGAACAGCTCATTGACCCAGAGTCAGTTGTTGACCTTAGGTTTGAAGAGCACCGTGTCCTCGTTTGTACGACCTTTGTTGGTGATGCTAGCCCAGATATGTCCTTTTTCTCCCAATGGCTACAAAGCACACCGCCCCTTGGCGACAAAATCGCCGTGGAAGGCATGTTCCTTGGACCGCCGACAATGCTCCTTATCTCCATGCCCCACTCCATTTGGAACGTGGTCCAGCACGACAAAGTTTGTTGCTTCTTGGGGTACATAAGCTCTCACAACATGATTCACTTGTATCACAGACTTGTAGGTTCTTCTGGTATCAAGCCATCTGCAAGAGAAGTCGAGGATGGCCGAATTCTTCTAGAGGCAAGGGACCATGCATATGGAACGCCTGCACGTGTTCGACGAGACGAAGGTCACGATATCACTTTCCATTCCCCGGCCGTGAGGGAAACGCTCAATTCTGTAGAGCGAAAGGAGCATCTTTCACAAACTAGTCCTTCAGCCCCATCGTATGCGAACCCAGCAGGTGGACATGGCAAACCGAAAGACGAAGTGGAGGACTCTGCGGAGATGCAGGAAGCCGCTGAGCAGTTGAAGGCCTTAAGCCACGTTCGGCATCGAAGCGACGAAACTCAAAATATCAACAGGCCGCGCACGATTCTTCCTGACGGAATGCCTGACATAAGACCTGAGGGCGAGACTGAGGAGCATAGTAATGATGATCCTTTGGCAACACTTCACAATGCCAATGCAGCAGCCAAGCCGCCACGACGGTCGCTCCCCAAGCAGGACACGCGTTGCAACCACTGCAGTCATGCTCCTTTCAAGGATTCATCTTCATTGAGGAAACACATTGCTGCGGCCCATACAAGGCCGTTCCCATGTGCGTTCTCATTCGCTGGCTGTACCAGCACTTTTGGCTCCAAGAACGAATGGAAGCGACATATTGCATCTCAACATCTATGTCTGCAGTACTATCGTTGTTCATCCTGTCCCCAGAGCACGGCAGAAGGCAAGGGCAACGAGTTCAATCGCAAAGACTTGTTCACTCAACACTTGCGACGAATGCATGCACCTTTTCAGATTAAGAGAGCGATTGCTAAGGGCGATAGTAAACTACAATCTGAGTGGGATACGCATGTGAAGGACATGCAGGTGTCTTGTCTCGTTCAGCGTCGGTTACCACCGCAGCGCTCAGCATGCCCAAAGCAAGGCTGCCAGAGCATCTTCGAAGGCCCATCGTCGTGGGACGAATGGACCGAACATGTTGGTCGGCACATGGAGAAAGGCGAAGGTGGCAGGCTTGGAGTTGATGGCCTTCTGGCCCAGTGGGCACTGGATGAGGGTATCATTGAGCGTAAGCCTGATGGCGAATACCGGTTGTCGGCAAGCAACGGTATGGGAGGCGGCGGGGTTACTGGGGGTATGAGTGGCAGCAGCGCAGCTGTTCCCCTTGTCTTTGAACAGAAAGAGTCGACTCTGACATCGACATCGACACTGGAACCCTCACAGCCGGCGGAAGAATCCTTGATCATGGATACAAAGCCTTCAGAAGACAGGATGGAGGTTGACACTCCAGAGTGAAAGAAAAATTTGGCGCTTGGTGACTGACTACAGGACCCATGTTACGAATCAGTGCAATGCACTCAACGATATGACGAAACGAAGTAAATGACCTGAGATTTTATACAGCTTTCCTTTCTTATAGTAGTGACGGTCGCTACCTTGCTCAGCAGTCACTCGCTTAGATGACCTCTCATGAAGACTACCCTGACGGGTTGAGTTCAATCCGGCTGGAGTTATGGGAAATGTAAAAGGATACAAAAAGTCAATGATCAAAATAAGAGACAATCAAACGAGCTTGCCAGTATGAGTGATCCTGCTTTTGTATAGTACAGGGAATGGCTTGTTCCTGAATATAAGGGTCCATGTTCTAAAGTTATGTCATCCCTAGTAGATATGATCAATTGGGGTTTGTCTTGAAGTGCTAAAGAATTAGGACCTTGCCTTGAAATTATTACTCGTCTTATGCAAAAAACTCCATCTTCTATCAATCTTTTGTTCAGGGGTTTTCTTCAATCGTTGTCAATCAAGGTCCACCGTCATCGGTAAAATAATTTTGCGCCCCTCCGAATGCTGGTGAAGTGTCGCAGCGTTGAGGGGGGGGAACCGCTAGGCTATACCAAATCAAGCATCCAGCTCCATCCACAAACAAGGCTAAGACAACCAACACCATCCTCCAAACGCTCAAGACGTAGGTTCCCGGGCGGACAAGACATGAGCTTTCAAGCGCCTCCAAGCCCGAACCCCCACGATCCATCATTATCCTCACCTTCTTCTCCCGCGCCTGTGCCATCTCCAACGTCTACGGCGCGTCACTACCAGCAGCAACAACAGTACCAACAGCAGCAGCACTCCCCGCAACCGCAGCATCAGTGGCAGCAGCAGCAGATCGCTATGATGAATGGTATGAATGGGACGAACATGGCTGCCGGGATGCCTGTTCCTACGCCTGCGGGCCACCAAGCTGAACTTAACTACATCTATGGTATGGTTGAGGAGCTCAGCCGCCAACTTGCAGAGAACCGAAGAGTTACAGAAGATATTGTCAATGGTTTAGGACGAGTGAGGAACAGGGCGAGGGCACAGGGGGTCAGCAATTCACAAGTCATTGAAAATGCTGCCGATGATATAAATGGCATGTGCCCAATCTCACACTCGCTGAACCACAGCTAACCTATCCAGGCCAAGAACAAAACATCGACGTTCTCGTATCCCTCCTCACAGAGTCTCTCGAAAAGGCAAAGTTCAGCCGTGACGCTAATGCCAAACTCCTCTCGCAATACGCCAACGCCATGGCAAACCTCCTTCGACAATTCCACGAGTACAAGACAAAGCACGTCAGCGACGTAGCAGCCTGGCACCGCTCCTACCGTAAGCAACTCGCCGATGCACGCGACGAGAACGCTCGTCTTCGCGAACAAATCTGGCAGATGCAAGCGCACGCAGGCCGCGCCAACGAAAGCCTCCGCGAGTACCGGCGCAAGTACGACGAAGACGAAGGTCGCTGGAACAAACTCGTCGATGAGAAGGCACATCGTCAGGAGTTGCGGTTCTGGAAGCGCATGGCTATGCCTGAACTCGATGATGATGATCCATACTGGAGTGACGATGATGATATTATCGATCCGGCTGAAAAGCAAAGGCTGCATGAACTGGACCTTAAGGCGGCGCAGGAGCAGCTGGACAGTCAGGCGGAGGATAGTGATGGGCAGGGTCCGCCGCCTCAGCTGCCGCTACCGGGTATGGGGATCGGGATGGGCATGATGGGAGGTATTCCGATGCAGAGAGAGGATTCCGGGGCTTCGCATGGTGTACCTGCGCTGCCACCTCGGCCGTCGAGTGCGGCGTCAAGTACAGGGTCGACGGGGCAGTAGGGGGGAGTTTTTGAAGGGCACGGAGACGACTTGAAAAAATGGGAATGTTTTGATTTAGCGATACCCAAGACATGAATGGATATGTACTATAGGAATAAATGGATTTTATGTGTTAGCAATATGCTATTGCATGGCTTTCCTGAGCATCAGGAGCCACGAAGAATGAAGCGGTATCTTGCCTAATTCGGTGTTCATGATCATAAATGGTGGCCATTAAAAGAGAAACTGGTCAAGTATTGGATTAAGTATCATCTTATACTATTTTTCGTAACCCCATTTCCGGTATCAAATTATGGTATGCCGCCTGTGTTGTACACTACTCTTACATCAAATAACCCAACCGTGTATCCAGTCCAGTCAACTCCCCGCTCACCCTTATAGCATCAACTTCATGTTCATGTCCCTAACACGAATGGTTAATAACCACTCTGCTCCTTTCGCTGATCTCCATCACCGCTACCGCCACCCTCACCATCCTTGGCTCCAGCAGCTGCCTCCTGAATACCCTGCTCATCACCTCTCAGCTTGGCAAAGTATGCTTTGATATCTTCAGCGCCAATGGCTTGTCCACTCTCAGCGAACTGCTGGAAGAATGGCTTGAGTCGCTCCTTGAGGTGATTGTACGCCATGACACCTTCAATGGCCCGCACGCGGTCGACATTGCGAAGTGCGCTCTCGCCACGCTCGAGGAGACTGCCACTGCCATGTGAACCACCACCATTACCACCTGCCTGGGAGCCATCGTCGGACAGAGGCGGTTCATAGACTTCTTCCTCTTCGAGGAGCTGAGGGTGGGGGTTAAGGTTAGGATAGCAGGATGAGCAGCGGCAGAAGGCTTCGCGGAAGTCTTCCTTCATGAAGAGCGAGAACTGGCCCTGAGGGGCAGGAGGGAGATTCTTCAGCTTGCATGGGAGTGTATCTGTGGATGATGTCTCTGCGGGCTTTGCATCTTCAGGAAGGGTCTCGCTCTTTACACGCTTAGCTTCTGTAGACTCCTCGGCATCATCTTCGGCCTTGCGCTTTCGCGAGTCTTGGGCGGGCTCGTATGTAGGAGCTTGCTCAGTAGCAGTAGCAGGCTCCTCTTTGACAGGGGCTGCTGAAACTTTTGTTTCTGAGTCGGCTTGGTTGACGAAGACTGCCGGAAGAAAGCCTGAAGTACCAGCGTAGCGCTTGATCCAGGGATGCGCATCGACACACCTGTAACAAAGGAAGGCTTCGAAGGCATCTTCCTCTGGGAATCCTGGGGGCATGGGTACGTCTTCATCCTCTTCCTCTTCCTCAGCAGCAGGCTGGGCAGTACCGTTCGTCTCTCCAGACTTCTCGGCAGAATTCTGCTGCTCTTCGTTACCCTCGGTGATGGTCGTCAATTTGCCTTCGTCAGCATTCTCTTTAGCTGCCTTCTTAGGCTTCTCCATCTTCTCGAACCAGTTAGGTCCCATGCCAACAAGACAACCTGGATGATACCAGTCTTCGCCGCATCCACCTGTTTCAGTTGTTCCGAGACCAAGACACTGGAACATTGTACCCTTCTGTTGGAACGGATCATAGTCGCACTCGCAACCGCAGAACCTATTGCGGAAGTTGTGATTGTACTTGTTGTTCACATCGGGCTCCTCGGAGTGAACCCCACCTCGAGTGTTAGTGGCTTCGTTCAATCGAAGAGTACATGGGCTCGTTGATGGGATGCGCTTGGTACCGCAGTCGCATGTGAAGTTACGCTTCTGGAAGATCTCGACAAGGGTGTGTTCGCCGTGACATTGGATGGAACAAGCATAGCAGACACCTGCGGGGATCCAGTCGTCGCCTTCTTTCGCCGGTGGTGGGTTGCAAGTCAAGCAAGCAAAGACAGCTTGTCGCAGAGGGCCGAGGATCTTGGTGCATGTATCAATGCTCTACAGAGTCGTAAGCGCATGTCGCGATTGGGAGAGGAGTGGAAACATACGTAAGGCAGTGCCTCGCGGGCATCAGCTTCAAGAGCTTCCTGAGATCGAATAAACCTGGTTGGTGTTAGAGAGCTATCACGGGTTCAGAGGAATTGGTGTCCTACTCAGCAGCTGTTTGCGATGTCTCCGAAGTTTGCGATTTTCCAGAAAAGCTATCCTTGCGTTCTCGAGATCGTTGTTGAGGCGCATCTTGTGCGGGCGCAGAGGCCGAGGGAGCGTCTGCAGACATGACTGCGATCGATTAAATCGTAAGTTCTCGAGTATTCAAGATAAATGTGGAAAAGAAAGAAACAGATGAAAGATGAGAATTAAAGGATCGGATGATAGATTTGTCAGAATTGATGGTGATGCAAGGTTTGATACTTGTACAAGTACAAGCTGAGGAGAAGGGTCAGCTAAGGTATCGACAGTGCGACAGTACCTTACAGCTCGAGTTGGAGGTTGCGAAGCTTGTAAGGTGCTATAATAACGCGGGCATTCGTAGGGACGTGTATCGTGAGGTTCAGGTCGAGTAATTATGTCGCTCTGAGGAAACCACTTTACGCGTGGCACGTCAGTACCAATCAATTAACGCGTCAAGTCGCGCCTTGATACGCGAAATTACCCCTTGTCAACCGCACCCACTTTCATGCTGTCGTTTCCCTTCCAACCATCACCACAAATTGAGCCCCTCAATCTTGACACTTTCAGTTCAAACCAAACTTTTGGTCTTCGGAATTGCTCAGATACTCTATCACGATATCACAAAATCTAGATATCTTTGAAGAGTTGCAATCATGAGGTTTGTCTCCCCAGGGCGTTTACACCATTTAAACGAAAGAAATTAGCTAACAACCACTTGAAGTTCCCCGCTACACCCTTCTTCGGCTCGTCCGAATAGAAAGCGATCGCGAACAGGAGGAAGCGATGGCCCTTCACCAGCAGGCTTCGGCTCAAGCCCTATGCCTTCTTCGCCCCCTGCCGAGTTCAACATGGCACATGGTGTTGAGGATGACGATGACATCGAGGAAGAGGCCCAGATCCAAGACGATATCGACGAGCTCGACGAAATGGCAGAAGACGACGTTGATCTGTTCCGTGAAGGCTACGAGGCCGATTACCAAGAACGGGAGAATGACATGTACGAGGGCATTGGCATTGACGATGAGGGGGATTATGACGAGATGAACCTCGCCGACCGACGTCGGCTAGAAGCTCAGCTCAACCGAAGAGATCAGGCAGTCAGACGGGAAATCCCTAATATTTACCTTGATGGAGATGAAGACGATGGCGACATTGATCTCACAGCTCAGCCCCGACGTCGCCGTCACCATTACGATGAAGATCCCGACGACCTCATGGACACCGATATCATGGCCGAGGAACTCTCGCTGGAAGCGCTTGCTGATGTCAAGGCTTCCAACCTCACCGAGTGGGTGTCGCAACCCTCAGTTCAGCGAACCATCAGACGCGAGTTCAAGGCTTTCCTCACATCCTACACCGATAGCTCTGGCTCATCCGTGTACGGCAACCGAATCCGAACACTCGGTGAGATCAACGCCGAGTCTCTTGAGGTCTCATACGAACACCTCTCTGAAAGCAAGGCCATTCTGGCTTACTTCTTGGCCAATGCGCCTCAAGAGATGATCAAGTTGTTCGACGAGGTTGCCATGGACGTTGTTCTGCTTCACTACCCCGATTACGAGCGCATTCACGCCGAGATTCACGTTCGTATCTTTGATCTGCCTGTGCACTACACACTACGACAACTCCGCCAGTCTCATCTCAACTGTCTTGTTCGAGTCAGCGGTGTCGTTACCCGACGATCGGGTGTCTTCCCTCAGCTCAAGTACGTCAAGTTCGACTGCAGCAAGTGCGGTGTGACTCTTGGACCTTTCCAGCAAGAGTCAAACGTCGAAGTCAAGATCACATTCTGTCAGAGCTGCCAGTCGCGAGGTCCCTTCACTCTCAACTCGGAGAAGACCGTCTACCGAAACTACCAGAAACTCACTCTCCAAGAATCTCCTGGAACAGTACCTGCCGGTCGATTGCCACGATCGCGCGAGGTTATCCTTCTCTGGGATCTCATTGACAAGGCGAAGCCCGGCGAGGAGATTGAAGTGACTGGAATCTACCGCAACAACTATGATGCTCAGCTCAACAACCGCAATGGCTTCCCTGTGTTTGCTACCATCCTTGAAGCAAACAACGTTGTCAAGTCTCATGACCAGCTGGCTGGTTTCCGAATGACTGAGGAGGATGAGCACACAATCCGCAAGTTGTCTCGCGACCCCAACATCGTGGACAAGATCATCAGCTCAATAGCGCCTAGTATCTATGGACATACTGACATCAAGACCGCCGTGGCTCTGTCGCTTTTCGGCGGTGTTGCCAAAGTAACCAAGGGTGCTCATCACCTTCGAGGTGATATCAATGTGCTCCTCCTCGGTGATCCTGGTACTGCCAAGTCCCAAGTCCTCAAGTATGCCGAGAAGACAGCCCACCGAGCTGTGTTTGCTACAGGTCAAGGTGCCAGTGCTGTTGGTTTGACGGCCAGTGTCCGAAGAGATCCTCTCACCAGTGAATGGACGTTGGAAGGTGGTGCTCTGGTGTTGGCTGATCGTGGAACCTGCCTCATTGACGAGTTCGACAAGATGAACGACCAAGATCGAACATCTATCCACGAAGCCATGGAACAGCAGACCATCTCTATCTCCAAGGCCGGTATTGTCACCACGCTACAAGCTCGATGCGGTGTCATTGCTGCTGCCAATCCCATCGGTGGGCGATACAACTCCACCGCTCCTTTCTCTGCCAATGTCGAGTTGACAGAGCCTATCTTGTCCCGTTTTGATATCCTGTGTGTAGTACGAGACACAGTTGAACCCGAAGAGGATGAGCGTCTGGCCCGATTCATCGTCGGATCACATAGCCGAAGTCATCCTCTCAGCCAAGCTGAGCAGGACTCGATGGAGGTTGAACATGATACACAAGCTGAGACACAAGCCACGAATGGTGGTCGCAAGGCTGAGGGTGAGATCCCTCAAGAGCTACTAAGGAAGTATATCCTCTATGCTCGGGAACACTGCTCACCGAAGCTCTATCACGTCGATGAGGACAAGATTGCACGACTCTTTGCCGACATGCGACGAGAGTCTCTTGCCACTGGTGCCTACCCCATCACAGTAAGTTAATCCTACATCATGAACTCCGCGACATCTCATACTAACTAAACTCAGGTGCGACATCTTGAAGCCATCATCCGCATCAGCGAAGCTTTCTGCCGCATGCGCCTCTCAGAATACTGCTCATCACAAGACATCGACCGCGCCATCGCCGTCACAGTGGACAGCTTCGTGGGCAGCCAGAAAGTTAGTTGCAAGAAGGCTCTCGCGAGGGCGTTCGCCAAGTACACGCTCGCACGACCTGGTACTCAGAAGAAGGCCGGCAGTAACAGCCAAGCGAGACGGCAGACTGCTGTTGTTGGTTAAAACGGATAGTGTGTTGGTCTGATGTAATGAGGACGGGTGTTTTGGCGAAGAGGTTGGGAATGGATATCAGCTTTGCAATGACGGCTTGTATGATTGAGTTGAGAATACCTCGTATGTAGATTTAATGTATCATGAGATCAAAATTCACGATCACAACGTGCGGATCATTCCGTGTTCGCAGAATTGCTTTTATCATCATGGCAGTCTCTGTGTCATGACCTTAGTTCACGAAGCACAACGAGTGTTCGCAACTCAGACCAGAGCTGGTCGTTTCCTGAACTCACAGAGTAATCATGGTGAAAGAACAACGACGCTTTATATGAACAATGCCAGTATTACAGAAAATATCCTTCTCAGAACACTTGCTCTGCGGTTCGTTCACACTACTATGCACTTGGAGTGCTCACTCGATGAGAGGGAATTCAGGCAATAAATAGGCGTCAACCCTCCTGTTGACTTGGCCTTTTCTCCTCAAGACATTCCATCTCAGCAATCTTACCTCGACACTCAACACACTCAACAGCAATCTCCGCTCAACAAAGAAACACCTTTATCTACCAACAATCACCATGACTTCCTTAATCAAATTCACGGCCCTCCTCTTTATCTTTGTCAAAATCGTCGGCACAGCGCCCCCAGAGCATATCTTCCAGAAACCTGAAGACTTCCAACGCACTGACGACGATGTTGAAAACGCCCACCGTCACAATGCCAACATCCGAGCATGGTATGATGTGCACAGACGCAACCGCCGATGGGACATTTATCTCGGTCTTTGGCTTGCCAAGCTCGCAGTCGCTCTCCATAGTTTGGTCGTTACAAACGGCCACTTTCCCGGATCACTGGCTGGGTGGTGTGCCTACGTGGTGGTGTATTTCTTCCTTGCTGAGGTGTTGATGATTGTAGAGAGTTTTTGGGGTATTGCCTGTGTCGTATTTGGGTGGTATAACCTATCTGCTATGTGGTTCAATCTTTGAACTCCTTCGCATTTCGAGGTTAGGTGCCTTGTTTGAGTAAGTATGATATTGCTGGGTATGTCAATATTGTGCCATTCACCTGAAGCTCTCTCCTGAAACTGAACCACAAGTTGGTTTGGTAACGCAACTGCCAGAAACATTAACTTGACAAACGTGGTCTTACGTAAAGTCAGCAAAGTCCCTATATATAGGAAATAGAAAATAGAAAGAGAAAAACGGTGGTAAACCAATCTCTGGTGTCCCAAATAAAACGGCCTTGTACTTCCCTCCAACCTTGAAGATTTGCGATTGTTCCCAGTCTGATCCTCCCTTAAATCGTAGCTCTGTTGGCAGAATCATCGTAAGCGTCAGAGAAATTCAAGGATATAGTCAAGGATTCATCTTCCTGACATGGAAGTTGACTTGGCTCTCCTTTGGTCAATATTTGCATATCTAAATACCAACAGCTCGATCACAACGAGGCAGTTTTCATATTGCTATGTAATAGGAGCTACTATCGTGAACATATATATATATGAAGAGAGAAGTCTGCTCCCACGGGTTTTCTGTTTCTAAACTACTCCTGCAGCGTAACTGACCTTTAGAATCAAGGGATTGGTGCTTCAAACCACTCCTCAACAGCCTTCGTGAACTGATCAGGATCCTGAAGCGGCGCAAAGTGACTCACTCCAGTCAAAATCTCGATGTGACTACCCTTGATAGCCTTGTGCAACTTCTCCGGTACATCCCTGTTCACAGCCTCCTCATGCTCAGCCCCAACAATAATAACCCTCGGTCCATCGATAGATCCAAGCTGCTCATCCGTGAACTGGGGAAGTGTAGCCTCCATAGTGGCAACTTTGGTGCCGAAGAGGGTGAAGTTGGCGTGAGGCTGTAGTTCACCGTACTCAGTACGGCAGCGAGAGACAAACTCTGAGAAGATGTCTGTGCTTGAGAATGTGGCGTTGGTCTGCTCGGGGTTGGCTGATCCTCCAAAGATAAAGGCCTTCTTGATAGGCTCTGACATGACAGGGTCGATGAGTGCAGCGAGAGTTGTGATGGCACCATCGGACCAGCCAACTACGTTGTACTCGGAAATACCATGACTCTTCAGCAGATCATTCGTATCTTGAGCAAATCCCTCATAAGTAAAGACATCGTTCTTGTTGAAAGTTGAACGACCGTGGCCGCGACGATCAACAGCGATGACATAGTATCCATCTTTGATAAGACGGGAGATGACGGATCCAAAGTATGCAGAGTAGCCTAGACCGCCATGATCCATAACAATAGGGATAGCATCTGCTTTCTTGTTGTACTCTTGCATCCAGAGAGAAACATTGTTGATGGGAGTTGTTCTGTGGGTGATAGGTGCTGGCAGGTCTGGCGTGGGTGGGAGTGTCAGCCAGATTGGCTTCTCCTGACGGGTAGCCAGACCGTTGGCGAGAGCTCCGAAAGCGAGCAATTGTTTGAACAACATTTTGAATCGATTGCTGGTTTCCTCGACCATAGCTCAGGGGCTGCAGAGGCATTATATATTCTAATTGGTGGTCTAAGCTGTGATACGAGATAGGCTAACAAATCCCAGTCAATACTCAACTGCCGGAGAGCACGGCTGTTATTAGAAACTCTAAACCAGGGAGCATAGTAATTTCATTTAGAAAGACGCTATGCTGGGATATCCTAGTCGAAATACTGTTTTCTGCTTGGTGGATAGTATATCCGTATAGTTTTTCAACGCCGTTGCAAACTCTATCTTTCGCTTAACGGACAACTCGGAGTCAACGATTATGCTATCACTGCGCTTATTAACAAAAGCGTCGTAAGTCATTCGACTATCCGAGGTTCCCGAGCCAGGTTGGTTATGTATGCTTTGTGTTTCCAGGTCTTCATTGAGCCTATGATAGGTCGAGTAGTCTTTGTTTGACATCGACCTGAATATCGTGCCATTGGCTCATCAACTGTGCAATTGCTCTACATTCATTTTCCTTACTTGTTGGCCGACCCTGTATTTCAAAGAACTTAATTAGCCATTTCTGAGGAACATTTTGACATAGATTTGTGTCTATGTCTCTTGGTGACATCAAAATTGAGAAAAGAAGCATTGTGAGGCAGAGGTTTAGATCTCAGTTCTATCCTGTCGAAGCTGTCAAAAATCAAACCAACTTAGACACTGAAACACTGAAGAAACTCGATACGTGATATGAGTTCTTACAGTTTGCTCTCTTCCAGTGCACTGTCAGAACAAGGTAGCATGACTTCAATGACACTCTCCGGAGAAGCAGCATTGGAGTAAACACCAACAACCTCAAGCCCTGCCTCTGCCACAATCGCTCTGAAAGTCTCTTCAGTACGCTCACAAGCCTCACCGATGTGCCCCAGCATCATCATATCCATACTCGTAGCAGGCACGGAAGGGTTCTCCTCGGACAAGACTATCTCGTTGATGAGAACTTTGGAATATCCAGGTTTCAGTGCAGGCTTCAGGTTCTTCAGGATCTGCACTCCATGCTCGACACTCCAGTCGTGGAGAATAGAGTGCAAGAAGTATGCTCGTGCGTGTTGAACTTGTTGGGGAGTGAAGAAATCGTGTTTTTGAGTCTCAAAGACTGATTTGTCGGCCACATCTGCTATGACTTCTGGAAGATCCTGGAGTATCAAACGGCCTGGTGGTTTGATGCTATTTGAGAAAGATAACAAGTCATGGCCACAGCCGCCTCCAACGTCAACGAGAAACACATCACTGATATTCGTGTCAAAGCCAGAGGATAGACGTTCTTCAACAGGGTAGAAAGTCCACCAGTCTGTGTTTCCAGCTCTATACACAGACATGAAAGATCCAAATAAGTTGACAAAAGGGGGATTTGCTGCCAGCCAGTCGAAGAAAGGCAAGGACGAGTTATGAGCATATTGGTAAGGGCCATCTGTTAGACCGGGATGCTGATAGTTGGCCTGCTTAAAGTGATCCGGGAAGCGACAGAAAGACTTTGCTGCAGCCCGTTGACAGAATGATATGCTATGCTGGTAATTCTCCTGTGCGAGGGTGTTGGAAAGGGCTGTGGGGTGCCAGCCTGTAGACTTGGAGAAACTGACAACTTTGTGAGCGACAAAATGTCTCATGAAACGCTCAAGCAAGGGCCCAGCAATGCCGGTCTTCTCAAATAGTGCTTGAGTAGTGAGTCCATTCTCCGCTCCTTGCAGAAGTTGAAATATTTTCCTGTTGGCTGCAACTTCAAGTCAACCACCCAGAGAAGCCTGTACGAGTCAGAAACATAGTACCAGTGGATAAATAGCTTCTTACAGTAGCAAACCAGATGCGCTGTATAAAATCAGTTGGAGTTTCCAACTCGGCGAGAAGTTGGCGGTTGAGGTCGAGCAGAGTCTCTCTGGCCCCAAGTTCTTGTTTGTCATATGAGACAGCTGCATCCTGCATGCGTTTGATGATGTCCGAGGGTGCCATTTCCATGTTTTGGTAGCAGGGAAAGGAGAACAGAGTGACCTTGGGGGGGTTAACCTTGTTGGATGGGCGATCCAAGGATCTTTTAATCACTCGGGGGCTCTATCCCTACGCTTCGTCTGCAAGCCCCGGGGAGCAAGAAAACTTCTAATCCAAGGTCCACTAAATATTTACTAAATTACACTAAATTTACCTAATTCTTTTTATCACTTAGGATACAGGTCCTAAGTTTTCTTGCGCCGCCTTGGCAAGCTACAGACTCACGGTGCGTTTGCATATGACCTGCTACTAGAGGAGATAAAAAGTGGAACGATAAACCAGTTGTGGCAGACAAGTCTGTGGAATGCGATATGTATCCTGGAAGCAACATGTTTAACCCCTGTTTGTTCATCTGCAGAAGACCAGTGTTTGACCCAAAACCACGCCATGGCACCGCTTTGTCTGGCGCTGAAAGGCTTCAAATGTAATCTGAAATGCTCCAGGTTCGAAGACTGTTTCTAACTGACAGAGTGTAAGCCGAGAAATGCAGTGATGGCATCAGATCTCTAATGTTCTTGGCTGTTGGTGCAGCCAAGAACCAACAAACAACATCTAGGTGACTAATATGCGCATGTTGTTGGCTGTTAGAGCCAACACAATGTATTGTTCCCGGTAGATCAACTCGACATTATCCGGAACGATATCTCCAACTGCAGGGGTTTTCTTTGCAACCAACAACCTTCAACGTGTTTGTCTGTTGGTGCATTATATCTCTTCATACTTGGATTTCCTTTTGTTGGACTGTTGGTTTGACAATTATAGGCCTTTTTGCAAGGTCAGGTCATAAAAGGAGTAACAAAATATCCGTGGAAAGAAACCCCAAAATTGGGTGTTAAGACTACATTAGCAATTGCTTTTCGATTAAATTTATTTGTCCCTTATCTAATTCTAGTGACTATATGCAATTCATAGTTTTGTCGCCCTTTTGATGGATTCAAGTCATGTTTCTACCGATTCGAAACAGACAAAACTCTGCCTGATAGCATGGATATTCACTGGAATGGCCATCATCACCGCCATGACCAAGCTCTTTACAACAGTCCTTATGTTTCGCAGACCAGACTGGGACGACCTAATGATTGTCTTCTCTTTGGTTGGCAGCATTGCTGCGTCTTCCCTGGTGCAAACCTCGGCGGATCTTGGCTTGGGGCGTCACACAGCAGCCGTTGCTTCAGAACCTGGAGGAACTCAGAGGATGGTCAAGACAAAGATCCTTCAGGTGGTCGGCTATCGTAAGTGCAATACTTCCCAGTTACCAGCATTATTGCTCATATATGTCTAGCCTTTAATATCATGGCCTACAGTCTTCCCAACGCAGTCATTCTAATCCTCATCGAACGACTCGTCGGTAAAACGAAAACCATCTCCCGTCGATTCCTCCGCGTTGTCGTTGCCATCCAGATCATGCTGGCTCTAGCATCAGTAATCATCACCTTCGTTCAGTGTCGACCGACCAAGATGCTGTGGGATCAGTCAGCGCAAGGAGAATGCTGGAGTCCGCATGTCTTCAACTACACGTCCTATGCCGTCAGCGGCTTCACTGTCTTTACCGACCTCGTCCTTGCGATTGTCCCTATACACGCTTTCTGGAAGCTGCAACTCAAGGTGCAGGAGAAATTGGAGATCACTTTCATGTTGGGACTGACATTTCTCTCTGCGATTTTCACCATCATCAAAGCTACATACTTGGATACATTCAACGACAGAACAGACCCTTGTAGGCACAGAGTGTCACTCTATTTTGGGCGTCAAACTGACCACTCTAGTGTATAACGTTGTAACTTTGATCGTCTGGGGCTTGTAAGTATATTCTCCGCGTCTAAAGATGACTCGAGCTGACGTGAAGAAGAATTGAGCAGAACATTGTCATCATGGCAGCAAGTGTCCCAACTCTGAGGCCACTCCTCCGACTTATCAAGGACAAGTATCCTATGCGAAGTGCTGTCGGATACATAAAGAGCGGTAGTGGGACCGATCCGAAGCACAACGCATCTATCTCAGAGATCCCTTTAGGCAATGTTCAGCAAAAGACGGAACAAGGAAGTGAACCAAGCTGGGAGACGCAGAGTTCCTCCGAGGAGTTAAATGGAAGGAGAGCTACACCACCATTCGAGTAGTACAACTGGTTCAGATGAATTGGAAAGGAGATGTGTAGCATAAAAGGTTTACTGATCACCCTAGTGATGTAAAGTCTCACGATAAATCATTGAAATATTAGATTCATTCATTATATAGTAACCCTCGCCTTCAAGCCATCCAGTGACCATGAGAAAGCGAGTCCAGTCCTGATCCGTTCCTGAAGATGATAGTTCATTACACATGAAGGGTATGGCTTGACCCGAAGCCTCCCCGTATTCAGGAGTACCTGCCCCCTCATCAAGTTAACTCCCCGCATCCTTACTTGGCAATGATGATGTTGTTGTTAACTATTGAAGAGTTAGCACTTGATAAAAACTATTAATTCGATTTGTTCACTTACCCTCTTTAGAAATAATAGTGATCTGGGGTTTCAGAGCAGCATCAATGAACTGGGCCAGATTAAGGCCAGCAATGCCGTTGATGAGTCCAAGGTTCAGGTTGCCAAGGTCCAATCGAGACAGCTCAAACTGGTCAAAGATACCAGTCTCGGCGATAGCAAGCATGGTGGAGAGTTGCTGGAGCTGGAGAAGAGATTGGAGGCTGAAGTCCCGAGAGGCGAAGAGATCTTGGAAGACGACGACGTTGAAGTTGTTTCGCTGGCTGAGGACCTGGAGCTTGCCAAGGTTGAGCTGGTTGACCCGGAGAAGGTAGTTGAGGTCAACCTGGCTAAAGGCAAGGCCGCCACGGTTGAGACGACCATCCTGGCGACCACGGCCAGCACGGTCCTCTCGGTCATCCTCGCGCCCACCTTCACGGCCCTCCTCTCGCTCAGGCTCGCGCAGATCAGCACGGCCCTCCTCACGGTCGCGGCTGGGGGCACTCTCGTTGAGAGCAGCGCGCTCTTGAGAGAAAGTGGCAACACCGGGGGCGGCGACAGCAAACGCAGCAGAGGCGATAACAAAGAAAGCTGAGAACTTCATCTTGAAAGGATTAAGAAGATGGTTTTGGTTGTGTGTTGTTGTTGTTGTTGTTGTTGAGTGAGTGAGTGAGGTGTGGAGTTGGACAGTAAATATCAAATGGGTATATGAATGTTTTGAGCACAGCTCTAAAGGCGAAACGGTGGAAGGAATGAAAGCCGACAAGAGCACAGCTAGAGAGTTCAGCGTTAGTAAACTTGGTGTTTAGTCGAGAATAGTGTTCAAGGCTCACCTCTCTAGGAAATGACTGGTGTTTGGAAGGATGGACTGGATGTTGATTGTGAGATGAAGAATCGAATTATTTCAGCGGGATTCCGTCCCCATCTTTATAGATAGACTTCTTACAAACATTGTCAGCTCAGATTCAACGTTGTTTCTTGATCGGATGCATTTCATCCCCAGAGCCGTGCTGGCTGAGAATGCCAAAACCGCCATGAAGGGCTCCTTGTCACCGGCAACACCAGAGGCCGGAGCTAGCCCTATGACGATACCATACGAAAGCGTAATGAAATGTCTCATAATATCGATCTGGCGTGGTAGAATGCAACATGTCCTCGGAAGTTGGAACGCCAAGCTGGGCTCCTTTTCATCCGTTCAGGTCTTGCAGGGATCAAGTGTCAGAGCTTCAGAGGACAGAACAAGCGGAGCCGATGGAACTATAAGAGACATCTGATAAAGTCCAAGGCTGAGTTTCAGATCTTGACTTTGAACTGGAGACTTTTCTCTCCAAAAAGTTAAGGTTGGGTTTATGCTTCTTCGATCGACAGGGGTCTGGCGCATGCCCTGTCAGAGCGTCCATGGTTGGCGTCTCAACCTGTCAATCAGTCAGCAGGCATTAACACGGCTAGATGAACAAACGTCTCAGGTTTGTGACGGAAGAGCCATCACCGAAAGATTCAAAGTTGTTCATTGGCTATAATTTCCTGAAACGCATTCAGAACAACTTTGTCGCTCCATAGTCGAACGGATGACGGGAAATTGAATTTTCATTGCCGATCCTTGACTTTCGACTTCAGCGAATGAGAGAACCAGATGGCGAGTCGGGACTGCTCAGAGGAACTATCGAAAAGTTGGGCTAGAGTAGTGAAATTGCCATAGGGTAAGCAGCCGTTGATATCAAGGCACATTGAGGTCTTTTGAATCTCAAGAGTTCTACAAAGCTGTTGCAGCCGATCAAGGTTTGGAGTGACGTATGAATCGAGAGCGACTTGAGAAACTGGTTCTTTTCCAGGAGGTTCGCTGCGTCTCCCAGGGTTCGTTCTTCGTCTGATAATATGTCCAATTCATGTCCAGCTCGAGTGAGATCTCGGCTGTAAGACGCTCGTCGAAAGTTGTGTACTTGCACTGGACAACTTGGCATCCGTCCGAGGAAGAATATCGAAATACCCAGGCCATAGTGCTTCAGGTAACCCGCCTCAGGGTACCGAGAGCCTTGCAGACATCTCGTTTGCGTTACAATCGAGAATATGACAGGCTTGAATATTGACCGGGGGCAAATGAATATCCTTTCTTGGCAAGTATCGCAAGGTGGAGAACTTCGTGTCTCCTCGGGCTTGGGTTGACTTTCGAAGAACAAGACAAATGATGGCCGGGTCAAGAGTTTCTCCGCAGTAATGGGGAAGAATTCTACGCAGCAGATTCATCTTCCTCCGGGGTAAATCTTGAGCGAGTGAAGCTGCGCAGCCATGTCGCTGCATGACTGGGCCATATGGATGACCTGGATTGTTGATTTATGTAAGTGTCTGAAGCAAAACGAGATGAACGGCTTGACTCACTTGTTACGGCAGCTATCACATGCGGGATTCCAGTCAATTGCTCCTCCTTGGCAAGAGTCCAGTTGATCTTTTGAAATATCTCTCACGGTTTCTGCTGCGAAACTTTGCATGTTACTCGTTTGGTGTTGATATCAAATCTGCCATGTTTTGAAGTGCTCGATTCGTCCGAACTCGTCAGCGATATCGCACTCCTCTTTCGTTCCCAGCACTGCAGGCCATCACCGCTCGCCTAAGCTCCAGCAATCGGCCGGGAGATCTCTCCGAGTCTCCAAGAGAGCTTCAAGCTCCTTTCTTCTCGGCTGAAAATCAAAGCGGTGCCTTAGCGACGATGCCAAGGACCCCAGCCATCCCATCTCAGGAACTGCGCAGCGGATGAATGAATCAATTCATGGCCGTCATATCGGAAAATAAATAACTTATGCACGACTAAGCCACTAACTGCCATTAACCAATAAGAGCGGGAGGTGCTTCTTCAACCTGTCGGTTGGGAGATTCCAATGACCAGTCCTGACTAGTTAATTGGAAGGTTTGTGTTCCCTCAACTAAGTTTCTTTGATGACAAACTATCCAGAGGCTCCCAACTTCTTATTTCGATTTCGGGTCTTCTCATTATGAACACCTCAGCGCCTGCGAGATCTGGGATGGCTTGTCAACGCCGAACAGGAAAGAGAGCGGAGTACAGCATACGACACCCGAGGGTGGTATCTTGACATGCCCTGTTCCTCGTTATCTCGCTACATGACTGACGTGTTGTTCTTCCTGTTAGGTTCATAAAGAGCACCTCCGGCATCCCAGCTACACGACGAGACCCTTACTAAGCCTCCAGCTTCCAAAAGCAAAGAGTCATAATCGGACTCTCAATATAAAACCCGAGTAAGGCAACCCCTTTTCGATCAAACTCTGCGACCAGGAATTATCCTCTTAAATTTCAAGAGACAAGTTCATTGTGCTTCGAGGACAGGGCGGTACTCTCCTCATTATATCTACTTTGGGAGAACAGCGAGACATCAGACGAGGTAAATCCGCATCTTCTCGACCTCTAGATCCTTTGACCCAGGGTTCAAGTTCCAAACCAAGTGCTTCCCCTTCAATTTCTTGACTTCAGTATCTGCCCTCCCGCTCTGGTGATTATTCTCATTAGATGCTACGCAAAGCTCCGGAGGGGCTGGGCGTATTGGCTTTCTTGAACGCAAACTAAGCATTATGTCCTGGTGATATTATTAAATCGACTGGCATTAAGATCAAGGTAGAGTTTTTGAAAAGGGGTCCCGACATCAGGATTGCTTCGAACTTGCTTGCCAAACAGATTCATTACGCTTGGACCGCAGTAGTTGTATCTGCTTGCATCCTCTCCATCACACTTCTGTTGATCAATCCCTCCCCGCCAAGTGTCAAATGTATAGACCCTGAATGGGAAGCAGCATCTTGCCCCGTCGACAGTCTCACCGATGACGTCTTGGCCTGATGTCGAGTCTCATCAACTCCCACAATACCATTTATCTGCGTCAGGTCGGGCCTGGGCTCTCCCCATTCCTTCAGCTGACCTCCAATCTGCGCCAGGGCATCCGCATCAAGAGTCTCCGTCCACGTAGGGGCACGTAGGATGAACCACATCAGCGCACAAAGTGCCACAACTTGAAGACCTATTAGTGTAGTGACAGTTATCACCGCTGCTAAATCCTTCTTTGGCTTCATGACTGCAGTTCCCGGGTTATAGAAAATTGGGCGGTTCTGTGATAGCGAGGCGGCGGTGGTGAGAAGGGCTTCGTTCGCAAAGAACATGGCCTTTTCGAGTGCTTGTGCGGTGGCCTCTTCATTCTTGAGGCCGTTGAAGTAATTGTAAACCACATCCTGCATTTTCGGAGTTTTGTTCCGATTTCTTACAGAACGGCTGCACCCGCCCATATCATAATTGCGTGGCATCATTCCAAGCATTGGAAACAACGAGTTCTCGCAGATGTTGTTGATGGTCTGGTTGTAAGTGTCACGATCAGCAACCCTGGCTGCTTGAAAGAATGACGAATTTCCAAACATAGCCAGAGCCACCGTCATGAGTGGGCCAGGCACAGAGGGTCCCTGGTAGGTGTAGCTCAATTGATCGCGATACTTTTGCAGTTCTTCGTCCGGGATTCTAGTCAGTGACAAGTGGTTAGCCAGGGACGCAAAAGGGGATATTGCAGCTGGATCGGAATCATACTCTGCTGCTGGATACCTGTCAGCTGGAAATTTGCGATCCCACTGAGGGCTATTGATATAATAATCGTTGAACTCGTACTTGAGTTCTCGCCACGAAGGCCACTCGTCACGTAAGGGCCCAGGCTTCCCACCGTTTGCGTCGTTCGGGAGCTGAAACCATCCTCTTCTTGAAACGCTGTCGCATCTCAGGACGTAGCTATCATTGTTGCGAAAAAGTCCGGACGTGTCTTCACCTTCAGGAATATCCCATTTCATAGACAACCACAAAGTCTCGTTATGTTCTTGTTTGTCTCGACTTGTGTTCCAAGCCACAGTGTCATAACTTCCTTCGGCACAAATGCTGACATTCAGCCAGCCCTCGGAGAAAGATGGTGTGAATGGTTTGCCTCCTTCGCACTCTTTCGGGAAGTTTTTGGTTAAGTAACACTCTGCTGCGGAGTCCATCCTGACTGCATGATGCCGATAAACCCCAGTGCCGGTACCATTGGCGACGGATGACGCGTAATATAACCGTTTGCTTTTATCGTATGACAACCTCTGGTAGTACCAGTCAAGAGTCCGCCTATTGTCCATGTAATAGTTTGGGTTTTCTCCAAGCAAAGCCTCATCAGACCACAAGTTGGTTTGGATATCGTTGTTAGCGGAGCTGAGTAGCTTCTGGCTGGTCTTCTTGACGACAACGTCTTGTGGGCAGAAGTTCAGATCGATGGGCTCCGCGTCCCGCGCAATGACCTGGGTATCCAGATCCTTGAAAGGATATTTGCAAGCTCCCGAATAGTGATCTTTGTGTCTCGCGGGATGCCCTTTGCACGTCACAACGTCAATCCTTTCGTCTCGGACTAGGATGGTTTGTATAGGTGGTTGGATAGCGGCTGTTCAGAAAAGGTCAGCATGGGGGGTATAAGGTGTAGGATCAGGTGTAATATTCTTGGGCTTACTGATCAGAATGAGAAAAGTCGCCAGCCAAAGGTAAAGTGATCTTTCCGTGCTCTTAAACTTGCTTGGAGGTTTGAACAGATATCGAGGGTCTAGCCATTCTCTATCTGCCAGCGCAAATAGCTGCAAGACGCTCAATTTCTGACCTGGGTTTCGAAGCTGGGTATAGACAACCGCTCCATGGGCAAGGAGGCCAGAAACTATTGGGAGTCCAATAACACTTGAGATTGCAGTGAGAGAGCTGAGAGCAACGCGCGATCTGTGCCAATTATCCACGTCTCCGGGGGTTATTGATCCCGCCTGGTTGAAATATGATTCCTTGTTGATTGGCCTGATCATCAGAAAACAGGTAAACATCCACGGTAGGACGAGAATAAGGAGATAGAACCCAAAGATCCATAATGAGCGTTTGTGATAGCGAACAACTTGCTTATCCTTTGCTAAGCCCGAAGATTGCCATGGTCGACGAGGCTCACCATCTGGATCATTGGTGAGAGTAACCACCGACCTGAGTTCGAACTCTTGAGGACCCATAGTGAGTCATGGGCGTGCATAAGGAGCTGGCAAATAAGGCTGAAGATCGACGGGATCGTGGCTTCTTTTTAGCATGGACATATCGTGTATGCCAAGCTTTTTAAACCAGGGGGGTTCTCGCCCGGTCATCGCATTGCTGTCCTTTGTGAGCTTAGGTTGCGGCAAAGGCGCGATTTCACGAGGGTTGAGCCTTCTTGGCAATCCCATGCTAATGAAACGCCGCTGTAGAAGATCAGATGATGGTCAGTTGGCTGTTGGGTTTGGCCAGGGATGTTTTATTTAGGCATGCTTCCAAGCCAATTCCTATTTCTCAATTGGCTTGGAGTCTCTCATCGAGGCCTCATGGCCATTTTAACCTAGAAAGAGGGATAAAATTGATTTCGGTATTTTTGTTCTTGGCAGGCCAAATTGTCACAAGCAACACTGCGGCGTGGCTCAGATCAGCCCATGTTGAGTAAGGTGTCCATCGTCGTCGGTAAGTGTTTGGGGTCTGTGAATCGCGAAAATTGAAATTCTCAGCTCGCATGTACAACTATCATAATTGTCAACCTCGATCAATAACAAGTCTGAATTGGTTGGAAAGCAGGCATCTGAGCTCGTGATCTTGGAGCATTCCACTAGTTGGGGGGTTCGTGGGGTGGTCTTTGTTGATGTTGATTTTGATTTTGATTCTTCATGTAACATCTTATCGAGTATTGCTTCGCTATAGCTCTACCTTAAGTGGAATATGGATGAGCCGAAAGGTGCCTGTCTGTTGCTAGAGAAAGGTAGGCATCTTTGTCTTTCCTGGCAAGTCGTGATACCTAACGAATCGCGCGCGTGAACGTAGAAGATATGAAAAGACGAAGCCTTTTTGATAGCGCACTTGGTCAGTAAATCATACTCATTCTCTCCTGTCATTACTCACAGTGAAGCAGACGGCAGTAAAAGGCAAGATCTCAGTAATTCAAGCGAGTAGAGTATTCGGGTTACAATTGTGTTGAGCGGTGCTGTGTTTTCAATCTCGAACTGAATTTTGGTGAAAGGTGCAAGTTAGACTAAATGTCGACAGCCACAAAGGGTAGCTGATAAAATATTGCTATAAGAGGTAGGCATCCGTGCAAACAGCAAACTGTGACTCAAATGATGGGAAATTTATATAGCAAAATATATTGAATTCAGTATTAAAATAAAGTAAACTATTTATTCACCCATCAGGTTGCTCTAAAGCAAACTGCTTTGTTGGGATCAAGCAAATGCATTTACATCGATATCACGTCGCCATCTTACTTACCCTAAGGAGAGTCACCGTCTTAGCTTGGAATCATCAAATACTAAAGAACAGAATCTATATACTTTTCTTATTCTTTGTAATTATACTGAACCTTAAACCACACTGAAATCAAGTCATCTGGAGTTG
Source organism: Fusarium odoratissimum NRRL 54006 (assembly GCF_000260195.1). Classification (NCBI taxonomy): domain Eukaryota; kingdom Fungi; phylum Ascomycota; class Sordariomycetes; order Hypocreales; family Nectriaceae; genus Fusarium; species Fusarium odoratissimum. The sequence continues at coordinate 255,419 of NW_022158700.1, read as the reverse complement.
TTGCTATTCCTCGAGGTCATTCTCCTGAAGCACAGAACCCATAGAGTGAAAGGAATCACATTATCCGCAGGTACCCGTAGCTGATTAGGTATGCTCTACTAAGGTTTTGGTACGTCTTAGGCTGAAGTTTAGACCCTGACACTAACAAACACACAGTTCATAATTGCTGAATGCCCACCAGCTTGGTACCTCTCTTCTCATGTCTACTTCGTCTGATCTCAATCCAGCCTGTTTCACAACATCGGCCTCAACAACGAGGTCACGCCTTTAAGAACGCCCCTAATTTCGATTCTTTCATGGATTATAGAGGTGACAATGAATGAGTGTTTCCGTGTAAGTCACCAACGCCCAATTTCTATTTTTACCTCGATCTAATAATTGGATCTAATCAACAGACACACTTTACTGTTGGTGCACCAATCAGCATCTGACCACGTCAGTGGGCCACGCTGAGGTTAAACGAGCCTGGGCTACGGGGTAAGGTACGGGTACGCTACACCCACTTCGTGTCTAGTCCAACGCTGATCAACGACACGACACAAACCCAACCCCCATAATTCAACGTCAATTCCAGCAATTCGACCTCAGCGACGCTTCAATGTGCCGCCAACACTCGAGGTCACGATGCCTTCGCTAGGCCCAGCCCTTCTACGATCCCTGGCACTCATCGCAGCCTGGACACAAGCCCAGACCGAGGCCCAATCCCACGAACCCAATGCCATCCCTGACCCAATCGACTTGACCTGCGATGCCCGAACCATCAACTACATCACCCACACGCTACCCCAAGCTTGCCTCACAAGCTCCTGGACGAGCGCTTCTATGAGCGCAACCCCTTCAGATGCCAATTCGACTTCCGACGCCTCCCCCGACTCGGCACAAAGCGATGCGCCACCCCCGAACACACAAAGCGAGTCCCCATCCCAGCCCCAACCGTCAGCGTCCACCGCCACTCCCGCCAAAGAAGAGCCGGAAGATGCCGCTGCAGATGGAGATGCAAAGCCCTTCATGTCCTTCGAGGACTGGAAGGCCATGATGTTGAAACAGACAGGGCAGGACCCTAAAGACCTACACAGGAACGCCAAGCCCCGCGACAGGACACCCCCGGATATGGGCTACGGTGGCCTCGGCGAGGAAGATGAGATATCCCTGAACTTTGGCAGCTACATGGATGACACCGGGGAGCAAAAGGAGCGCCCTTCAGATCTCGACCAAGCTAAGAACGAGGGATCAGGAAAGGATGGCCGTGTTGCAATCCATAGGAACAAAGATGCTGGCAAGACTTGCAAGGAACGGTTCTCATACTCGTCCTTTGATGCCGGCGCCACCATTCTCAAGACGAGCCCCGGCGCAAGGAATGCAAAGGCAATTCTCGTCGAGAATAAAGACTCGTACCTACTCTTCGAGTGTAGTGCCAAGGAGAAGTGGTTTATTGTCGAATTGAGCGACGATGTCCTCATCGATACCGTCGTCCTCGCCAACTTCGAGTTCTTTTCTAGTATGATCCAAACTTTCACTGTCAGCGTTAGTGACCGGTACCCAGTCAAGAGGGAGGAGTGGAAACAGATCGGAGTCTTTCAGGCGGAGAATTCACGAGCTATTCAGCCCTTCTTGGTCGAGAATGCTCAGATCTTCTCCAAGTATGTCCGGATCGACTATCTCACCCATTATGGAAAACAATATTACTGCCCAGTGTCATTGCTTCGAATCCATGGCTCGCGCTTCTTCGCAGCATGGAACGAAGGTCGTGACGAAGATGCAAATGAGGCTGAGGAGGCTGAAGTGACTCCTCAAGCCCTCCCTTCAGGAGAAGAGTCGACGAAGCCCCAAGAACTTGAGAGTCCTCCTGAGCCCGCCAAGCCGAGCTCGATGGGATTAATGCCGTTCTGTGAAGTCAACACCACTTCGCGACTTCTTTTCGAGCCATTATTCTGCTCTGCCTCCCTCAATCAAACTACACAACCAATCTCAAACCACAGCAGCTCTGTTGAAGTCACCAGCGCTGTACCCACAACCAAATCCCCTGACGAGAGGGCACGAAAAGGGACTTCAACACCGCACACTCCCCGATCAGAGCACCCTGCAAGTGAAGAGCCCACGGCCTCATCATATTCTACCGCTGTATCTCCAAGCGCCACGCCAGCTGTATCCCCAACTAGCCCATCTTCCATCTCATCCTCCAACATCGAATCTGCATCAAACTCCACCGCTTCGGCAGCAAGTACAAAAACGACCGCAACGCCCTCTTCCTCATCGACACCATCGACTCAGAAGCCCTCCCCCGCCAATACTGTTAACGCCAAGAAAGGCTCCACGGGAACGGCCTCTGGCTCGTCAGCCTCGCCCACTGTGCAAGAAGGATTCTTCAAGTCCATATCCAAGCGACTCACAATCGTCGAAACCAACCTTACCCTCTCTCTCAAATACGTCGAGGACCAAGCTCGCCACATGTCCGAGACTCTGCACCGCACAGAGCAGAAGCAACTTTCAAAAACGACACTGTTCCTCGAGAACCTCAACAAGACCGTCCTCGCCGAGCTGCGCTCCGTTCGTGAGCAGTACGACCAGATCTGGCAGTCAACGGTCCTGGCTCTGGAGAGTCAGCGCGAGCAGTCCAACCGAGAGATAGTTGCTCTCAGCGCTCGTCTCAACCTCCTGGCCGACGAGGTCGTCTTTCAGAAACGCATGGCCATAGTACAAGCCGTGTTGCTCATGTCATGTCTGATCCTCGTCATCTTCTCCCGAGGTGTGCCACTACATCACCTCGCCCCCTTTTCAGATCATGCCGGTCTTGCTTCCTACGATGGTGCATCATCAGCGGCTCGCGTTCGAGCCATGCATGGGAGTGCATACGACGGAGAAGATGCAGTGTTACTGGCAGCCCGTCAGAGAGGCCAATATACTCCGACATCAAGAGGAGACGATGGTGCTACTGAACTACATCGAGGGCCTTTTGCCGACGACATACATCATGATCGTGTTGAATGCGAGCAGCTTTCACCTCCTCCAACGCCAAGATCTTCTGGAGGCTTTTCTTCATCGTCTGATCTATCGCCCCCTTCCCACGACACACAGCCGAATGTGTTGCGTCGCTCAATCGCGCAACCAACCAATTCGCGAAAACCGTTACCAGCTCTGCCCGAGAATCCATCTTCTCCATGACAGTTAGCAGCATCTAACTAGAATCAATAAAAGAAAAGTGTCATAGAACTGCAAATGAACTTGAAACATCCGTGGCTCTCGTGATCTGGCGTCTGTTTAGTGATTGTTGCTACAATGTTGTCGTCACAAAGCACATCCCAAGGTTTGACTAATGAAATCTATTCTGCGGTTGCAAAGTACTAGGTATCTATGTGCATCATAGATGCTACCAGTTGCTGCTACTTAGAGGTCCAAGCCCAATGGAGATTGTACCAACGAAGATACTGCAGAATAGTAAGACCATTCATGGGTCTTCGAAAATTTAGATATGGCCATCGTGCCAAAGGCCTCAAGTTCTCAGAAGAGCCAACCACTCTAAACCTCAAGACGACTTTTGAAAAAAATGATCAAAAATCAAGATGGTCTTGGGGTAATGTCCAACGCTTAGTAGCGGCCGCGACCGTAGTAGGGTGCAACAGAGGACCCATAGGAGATCTCCTCCAATTCAGCGAGACGAGTTCCGCGATCGTACTGTGAATGACGACGGCGTTGTTCATCGCGGAAGTACTGCCCAGCAGTAGGAGTGAAAAGACCTATTAGAATGAGTGTCAGCGTCTTGTCATTGTTGTGGAGTGTAAGGAGTTGCGTACCGACATGCTCCGCGTTCTCCACCGAGCGCTTCATCTTGGACTGGTTGTCCGGGCCAGGGAATGGCTCCTCTTGGCCGACAAGCTTGGTCTCATCGCTGTGGATGGTGTAGAACAGCTGTACCTGTTAGCTGGTGATGGTGAATAGTAAGCTATCATTCACTGACCTTGGGGCGATAATGCTCAGCCTCGAGCATCACAGACGAGTTGCGGAACTTCTGCACAAGGCAGTCCTTTCCTTGGATAGCTGCTGTATGTCAGTGACTGCGACAAAATAGGATAGAAAGTAAACCTTACTCGCATAGGAGATCTCAGCGACTTTGTCCGAGCGGAAGCAGTTCCATCGTTTGTTCGCTCGTGCCTGGAAGAACTATTCAGGAGTTAGCATATCAACAAGACGGGAATGTTCTCAACGGTGACTGACGTCGATGATGTATTCGGCTTTGACAAAGTTAATGAACGCATAGCCGACGCTAGTAAATGGTCAGTGTTGGAGTTAGGTATTGCTGAAGTTTGTACTTACTTGCAATCGTTGGCAAAGTCAATTCGCAAGTACATGAAGTCGTACCGGCCGAAGGAGGAAACATCGACGATTTTCTTGAGGAGGGGCTGGTCCACCTTGTTGGGGATGTTTCTCAACATGATCTATCAAGATGTCAGAGCTCATGGTGATGCAAGACAGAATGGTAGGACTTACGGTGGTCCGGACGTCACGTCCGGCAACAAGCTCGTTGATGTCAACGATGTTGTTGAGGCCGCGAGATCCACGACCGTAGCGGCCCGCACCTCGGCGTGGGTCAAAACGACCAAACCCGTTCAGGTTGCCGAGCCCAGCATCCCTCTGCGAAATAAGGCTGTTTGGAGTCATGACGGGAGGACCAAATTGCTGCCCAGTGAAGGGCTGCTGGTGGTGTTGGGGGTGAAACGGCATATGCAAGGCGCCAGCCGCCGCGAAAGGGTTCCCCTGCGGGGCGTTCATGGTGAAAAAGGACTGGTGGCGGCTGCGGTCGATGCCACGAGGAGCTTGTTGGAAAGACATGCCTTGCATGTTGGATGCAAGTTGATCAGTGGCCGAGGTAAGGGCACTGCCAATGTCCTCTGGCTTGGACAGAGTGATGACCACACCCTGTTTAAGTTAGAAAATACAACATTGGGGGACGGAGCCGAAGACGGAGCTTATGGAGAAGGGATAAAGGAAGATGCATGAGGAGAGAAGAAGTGGAGATACTCAGAAGGAGGAAGAGAACGTTGTGAAAAAAGACTTACGCCGGTGGTAATGCCATTCCCAAAAGCCTTGAAGGAGATGAAAGCGTCGGCCGCCTTGCAGAACTGGGCGACACCACGGAAGGCTCCGTTCGGGAAGCTCAAGTTTCTGATCAGCGCAAAAAGCTGACCGTAGACGTTGAGGGCTCGCTGGGTGATCTCATCGACATGAGCAGGATCAATGATGGCGAAGTTAAGAACATTGACCTCGATGCTGAGCTGTCTAAGCTCGGAGAATCGTACAAGGCCAAGGTCCAGCTGTCCAATATAGTTAGTAAAAGAATGAAGAGGTGAAATGAAGAGAGAAACTTACGCGCTCAGGTCGTATCTTCACGTACGCAGTGAACCAGCCTTTTGGAGCCTTGCGAATGGCGTAGAAGGCCCAGGCGGCGTCACGGAGATCTTCGAAGACGACGTACACATGTCCTCCGGTGGTCTCCAGGTTGCGTCCGCCGTGGAACCTGACTCCCTTTTGGGTAAGCTCCTATAAACTCGTCAGTAAATTATGCATTTCTCAAGATGGCATATGATACTTACGGTAATAAAATTGCCGAGATCGATGATGGAAGGTGTAGGAGTATCGCAGACCTCGATGCGGTGGGAGATATCCATGTCCTGGCTCAGGGCGCCGGCAACGGTAGGACTACCCTGGGGGTAGAAGACGATGGCATTTTTACCCTTAGATCGAACGCCGCGAGGCTGGAAGGTTGAAGCCGTGGCCGAAAGAGTGCTTCCCTGAGTAAGGCCGCCATCAACGAATGGGTCTTCGGAAGCCTGGCTTTGGCCAACATAGTTATTGCCTTGGATGGAGGTTCCCTGAGAGCTCTCGGCAGGAGAGAAGACGGTGATCTGCGTGTTAGGAGTACCCTGGATTGAGTCTGCAGCTCCCTCGGCAGGAGACGACATGTTCGCGTAGACACGATGGTCTGCACGAGAAGACATGTTGTCTGATTGGGGATGACAAGATGTCACAACAAAATAATGAGTAGATGAAATCTGAAGTTTGACGGGTATACGTGCTTCTCAAGAAGCTGAAAGAGAAGAGGAAATGCGACTGAGATCAAAACCCAAAGATCTTGTTCACATCCAAGTTGGATAGTGAAGTCGGAAAGATGTTGTGATGGGTGAAGAGGAAAGGAAGAGAGGGAGGAGGGAAAGGAACGTTGGGAGGGACTTGGGTAGGAGGGGAATGCGTGAGTGGGGCTGCCTCAGCACGAGTTGTGAATAGGCGGGGTGCAGGTAGGAATAATGGCAGGAGCAGACGGATGGGTTGTAGGCCAAGTTAGAGGAGAAACTAGCCTCGGGGGCCTAAGTTGTAGGGACGTAGTAGGCAAACTTATTGGTTGACAGAGACTCAGCAGATGGAACCCACGTGTAATAGAGACATATAAACAGTGTATTTCCCCTAGTAAACTCATCCAGCCCCCTATTGCGTCTGATATATATGCGGCTCAGTCCCTGAAGCTCAACGACCAACGCGTCTCAACCTCTTGCTGCCCCGGCAACGGCTTCTCTCCTCTCCTTGATTCACGAGGCCATTCATGCATATCCCATTTCGTTCTCCTTCTTTGAATTAATATTTGTGCGTTCAAGTTGAGTGTGCTTCGCTTGAGGTCTCGTGATATCACGATGTGGTTGATCTTGAACTCCCAGGTTGAGGCCGATGATCGGTCCTTGGGCCTCCCTACCCCGCTCGTGACTTCGTAAGATTGGACTGCCCTGATGCATCCCTTGAGGCCGTATATCTCTATTGATCATGATATCGCCTTTCGTGATGGTGATTCGCATATACCATATATATGATATGCCCGCCTGTTACTCCCCGATGATACTTCCAACATGCATGCACTTTTGATATAAACTATACTCGCTCATTCTCTGATCTCTATTGTATGCTAAAAGTGATTTGTGTATTGTAAATATGCTGTGTTGGTGTTTCGGTTGTTGAGTGTCCGACGGTGCGAGCGAGGGTATTCACAACACTGGGCCCCTGGGACTCGCTGCCAGAACTACCCCTCCACTAAGTCCATGCAACACGTACGTCATTACCAGTACAGGCCCCCTATAATATTCCATTTCGCCCTACAGTTAGTGAATTTGATGCTATTCAGGGATTGCGTTCTTTGTTTTATATCAAGGTGTTTACCCCAGCCTTTGGTCATGGTCCCTGATTTCCAGTATTCCTTTGATACTCGCAACAATCAACGATGCTTGGCCTTGTCCAACGAGTCAAACTTTCTCAACACAAAGACTCTCGACTTCTCTTTGCTTCAGTCCTTCTTTCGCATGTTGGAATTCATGTTTGGTGGTGATGGTGGTGACTAGTGTCCCAACGTTCGTGCATGTCGTATTTCTAGGGCGCTCTACGGAAGACACAACATCTCAGGTACATGCGATACAGACCTAACTAGTTTCCTAAGCTTCTTGCTCGTACTGACCGTCATGAGATGCAGATAATCATAAGACAGCATGTGAGACAGAACAAGAGACGACATCCAATGAACCACCAAGCAGCAATCTTAGCGGCAGCGTCTCCTCGGCCATACACAATACGGCGAGCAGCGCACTTACTCATTCCAACCTACCCTCTTTATCTATCACCAGAAGCATTGGATGCAGTAGGAAGAAGAGCGAATGCATTCAGGTGGCGCGGCGCTCTTGAGCCAGACGGTCAGCGCGAGCCCTTCATGGAGCAAGGAGAGTGAAACAGGGCGCTTCTATGCTTTTCTAATGATCTTTCTGTGACAGGAAGAGCATAAAGATAAAAAGCCGCCAGGTGTTTGGTTTGTAAGTGTCTCGCTTGTGTTGAGTGCCTTTATGGTTTACGGGAAGGCAAGTCCATGAAGACACGGGAGAAGGTATCATACTTACAACTCGGCTTCTCAGACCTTCAGAGACATACAGAGATAGTGCCAGAGCCTCAGGACTGCTTTCCTTCTGTCTGGCCTCCCTTCCCTTGCCCCGAGATCGATCACGACACTGCGACCAAAGGACGTGAAGAGCTGCCGCCAGATGGCCCAGGAGGCTCAACCTTCGACTCCTTGGCCTTCAATGACACTGGACAAGTTCTTTTAAGCTTCCTCAGTCTGTGCTTTCTTGTCCTTCGCAGGCGAGTCCAGCGGGCTGGTCCTGGAGATGCTTAAGGGTTGTTCAGGGGTAACGCGGAGTGTGGGAACCGACAGCCAAATCGTCTCCCGCCACAAGCAGCCACGTGCCTGATAGCTACAATCCTAACTTTTTATATGCTTCGTCAGTAATCTGCTGTACTAAGAAACGGATATGTGCTCATCCTGAAGTGCTAGAATCAAAGGGGCAAGTTGGTGCTGTTCACAGATCCTGCACCCCGAGGCCTGACCATGAACAAGGACACCAATGACTCAAGTTAGTCATCATTATGGATAACTAATGTTTCCAAAAAGCCTGGAGACGATTAATTCGTACCCAGGACACTTACTAGCGCTTGAAGATGAGCTTTTGGTTGAGATTCATCGAATCTTCAGACGCGGCGCTTTTTTTTCTGAGACTTCCTACGCTGATTACTGGTGGTCAATCATAATCTTGGTATAAGTATCTACCTTCCCTTTTTATATCGTCAAGAACTATGTGGTGTGCTGACTTCTATCGCTAATTCCAGGTTTCTGTTTCCGCTCAGCCCCTGAGTCCACCGACCGCCCCTCGCAAGACACGCCGAGTATCGCAGTCAACCTTACAAAGACCGTCACCCCTTCATCAACACTTACATTAATAAGAAGGACATCGAATATCTCTGAAATTGGGGTTGAGCGCCGCTCTTTTGGTGTAATATGAAGTAGATGGTCAGTACTGGCTTAATAGACCCAGGAGCGCGCATGACTCTGTTGGGCTTCACAAATAATACGGATTGTTTAGAATTTAAAATAATACCAACTCCGAAGTTTTAAACCTCAGAATTCGCATGTCCGAGAAAGTTTCCCTCTGTCTGGCGGTGTTGGAGCAGCTGCTGAGAGGAGACGGGTTGGGAATCCAATCATTCATATCTATTCTGTATCCGCTTTCATTTATGATCCATCTCAAAACTCTTGAGCTCTCAAGGGTTGTACAGAGTGCAAAGTAAGTACCCTGGTTTCTCCTCCGATCCAGGATCGATATTCAGGAGTAGTTACCTACGCTTTGAGCATGACTTTGTTGTTGCAGACCTAAAATTGGCCAACCCTTCTTCCGTTCGCTATCCACTACAGGATCGTAGGCGGTCCCACCAAGGCTCAGATGTATCCATGGATTACAAGTCCGATGTGAGAGCAGGGTCGCCACTACTAGACACAAAGTCGTCGACTCGAGCATGATTGAAGCACCTCAACAGACAAGAGCACCCTCTGTATAATAATTTGCGGTAAAAGGATTAAAACGTCTGTCGAGGCCTTGAAATTATTCCTGACACCTCCAACAGTGCGCTGTATCAAAAGTTTGACCATTCTAGCTATTATAAGAATCAAGTCCCTCAGATATTCTGTGTCGCAGTCACCGTGCGAGTTTCCGAAGGCCGCTCTGCGTGGAGTATCATTTCATGAAACCGACGACTATCAACTTGCTATCTTGTCGTCTTAGGGGGGAACATCCCATACTTCTCGAAGGGAGTCAAAGGAGTCATGAAATAGGCATTGCAGAAACTGTTACAATATTTTGGGACAGGTTTGAATTGTGAACTAGATGTGTTATTTGCACTTGAGATATTAGAAGCCTGTCTTCATCCCTTCAGGCACACGCCAAAGCTCTCCCGACTTTCCTTCATCTTTGCGACGATTTCATCGCTGCCTTGAACTGTCGTTGGTGTGTTCCATTGAAAACTCCTGATCTATCGTTGATCAGCTGTCCTGCGTAGTTATCGCGAACGATTCTCGGTGTAGATCTACTTGCGGGTAGGGTCCTCGGCGGTCGAGATAACCTTGCGGCTCTTTGGGTTGAGATAGTTGATGATTTGGTTGGGGATAATGACTGCCTACCATGGGTTCTCCAGGTCGAAACGAAGATAGTCTTTCGCCTCGAACATGTCCAGCGTTCAGGATCCCTCATACCCCTTACTCCCACGTCGACGAGGTTGGCAGCAGTTGCGATGGTGGATCTAACATGTCCATGGTTCAGGACTCTTTGTGGCCCCACCCCCCCGGCACCCCTTTCATTTCGACCGCAACCTTGTCGATACCCTCTTCCATCTTTTCACGGCTAATGTGCTTTGATGTGGGACACCCACGACAGTCTGTGCTGATCCCAACCAAGTACAACCGTTCTTGGTTTGGATATTGACAGCCTGCCGTGGATATTCCAGACCAACCCGAAGATAACCATTCTTCTCAAACATTTCCATGGTTAAAGATCTTGTCTGCTTCCACTGGCGGGTGTTATCGATTTGTTTCTGCTTGAGGTCTGTTCGGCTCATCGCGCCGAAACGCTCCCGACTTTTCTTCATGCTTGCAACGATACAGCGACGCCTTTCTGCATCTTCTCACGGCTGTTGTACTTTGTAGGGACCAGCACAGCTTTGATGTCGAAGAATCGGCCAGTTGCGTCGACAACTCAAGACCGTTTGAGCTTGATGTTGGCGACGTATTTCTTCGCTGAGGTCGAGTCTCGAAACTCCACGCAGGCGAACTTAAATGCAGTTCCAGTCTTGGCCACGTTATCCTCGACGGAGACTCGGACAAAGGCTGCCTGTCTAGGATGCTCCAGGTCGAAGCGCAAATAGTCATTGCTCTCGAACATGTCCGGGCTCATAGGCCGATAGGGACCTCCTTGGCCTTTAAGGCGCCACACTTCCTTTTTCAGGAGGAAAGACGAGGCCCTGTTACTACACGAGTGGCGTTAGCGAACTGTAGGGATGAATACCAGGAGGCCTTCTTCGTACTGAAAAAAGGGCCTGGCCAAGCCAGACGGCTAGTCGAAGGGCCTCGCAACTGCAGTTTTCCGGGTCGTGGATTCAAGAGGCAATCACTCTTGCCAGAGTTGATGACTGTCCTCGAGGAAGATGGCGTTGAACTTGGGGCCGTTCAAGGCTAGGCTCTGTATGGTTGCCAGCTTGTTCTACGAGGCATGTATGTCTGCTTGAGCTTATTCCCAAGCACGCGTGCCTTGGGCACCTGGAAGCTTGACTCGTCGTTTCATGTGCTGATCTGTTACTGGCTATGCAGAAGCTTGATCCGGTACTATGGCAGTAAATGTCAGCACCGCTAATGCAGCTCAGACGAAATTAAGACGAAGACGAGACGAGCTCAAATCATCCGCGCTCATCTTACCTAGCTTTACCGTATAGTATTTGACAATTGCATGCAGGACTGGATGAGAGCTGGACGAGATACGTTGGCAGCAACGAGTGAAGTGAAGTCTACGGCAGGTTAGTTTAGTGCATCATCTCAAGCAAAGTGCGCATTAGACTTACTCGAGGGAATCAAAGCGAGTTTAGGAGGTCGGGTGTTCCGGAATGTGTGATGGAGTAGGGGGGAGTCGAAATGTACGGGGGAAATGATGAGATATCGGATGAGGATCCGATGAATGAGGAAAAGTATCATATAGACTATTGAGCATGATAAGAATAAATGATGTTTTCGTGGAGCATGGCTGGTGTTTCTGATGGTATGGATGAGGCAAAAGAAAAGAACTCCTAAGATGGCAAAGTGGGGAGGTGAAGTACGCAAGCCCTGCAGTTACAACTCGACGATTTCTTAGGTAAGACCTTGTGTTGGGCAATCACGAGTGGGCCATTCAACATTGGACGACTCAAAGCTGAGCATGAACTGCAGCGATCCGGGTGGGCTGCTCCAGGGCTGGTTGCATAGCGGAAATCCATGCCTCCCGCGGGGCTGCATAACTCCCGTCGTTTCTGTCACACGGGGCTACCTACCAACCTACCAATGGTGACCCATCTGAGGCCCATGTGTATTTTCTAGCCTTTTGTCTAGGTAAGTACCTGGCTACCAACGTTTGCAGTCTGTGGCCAGCCAGTCTTCGTGAGATGTAGGCATTCTCAGCAGTCATTTCAACAATCCCTTGGCTCATCCCTTTGCACTCTCATCTTTTCCTCGAACCACGATTCCAGCACAGTCATACCTGTCACCTTTTCGATATCCTTTACTTCGGTATTCATAGCTTCAAGTCGTTGGAGCTCTCTCGGCCATTTTCTCTTCTCCAAGTTTGTCTGATGAGCTCAAGGTCTTCGTATCCTGCAAGCTCCGGTACGTTCTCTTCAACTCCAATAGCTTACATCCAAGGCCATTCCGGTTGGAAAGGTAGTTAACTCCAACTTTTTTTTCCTGTTCTAATATCTCATATACCTAGATAATTGGACTTAGTCAACATTATCCCAACCTCGCCAGATGGTTTGCAGGCAACTTCAGCAAAACAACACAATTTCTACGATAGATTCTGTCATCTTGCATGAAGAAGGGAATTGCTAGCTTCTTGTAGCCCCCTAGCAACAAAAGCAGACTCCCATCCCAGAGAAACATGTATCCACACAGATCCTGGAGCTCGATGCGTGACACACTCAACCATCATTTCCTACACAGAATTGGGACTCTTGGCGCTTTGCCTGTCTCCAAATACAGCATTTGCGATGTTTCCGTGCCTTCAATCTTGAGGCCCAGCTTCGTCAGAGCGTGCCGCAGGTGTCTAGGTGTAACAGACTCTCGCGCACTTGGAGCCAAACCGCACTCCTTGACACGATTGAAAGCTTCTCAAGGTATATTGGCCACCTCTTATATCCTGTTCATCTTCTCCGGTCGTAGTTGATAATTCATGTCACCAGATGCCTCCGTCAGTGTCTCAAGGCGACTCAACAACTTCCTGGGCTCAGAACCTTCCAGACGATGTTCTGTTTCCGACTAGAGTACTGCCCTTATAGTGCTGTATCTTACAGGCCCTATATACCATTACCCATTGCGTCTACTGTCTTGGGGCTTGAGGGCGCCAGTCGTGGCCATGCGCCGACCCTTTGCAATATGCTGGTAGGAATCCAGGAGCTTTTCAGTCTAGTTAGTCCTCCATCTTGTGTTCGAAGACCACTTGTCAACGACATTCACTACTGTATTGCCTTCCACGCAGGAGTCATGATCTTTGATAACAGCAACGCGCCACCCTTGAAGGAGGCTGCAGTCACGCCAGGTCTCTCCATCACAGGATCTCCGGCACTGTTATTAATCAAGCATCCGATGCATCAGCTCTCTGGCATGGCGAGTGCCCGTCTATGATTACTTTGTGGTCAGCCCTCTTGACTAATGCAGGATGAGCGTAGGCTACCTCAGGGGTAAAGTACGAGACTTGACAACCGGCCACCACGACCCCTCGCCATGGCTTCCTCCGACGCTACCTCTGTTTCTCATTCAGAGAGAACTAGAAACAGCTTATCTAGTGATGAATATGCTGGACATGCTTCCACCACAGTACCGGCTGTCCAGGCTCGATCCTGGACAACAGCCATCGCATGATACTGCAGGTATGGTATATTCTCAGCCATGAAAGTCAAGAGAATGGCATCAGCGCTGCTCTATTTCTCTTTATCAGAACTAAACACAATGAAACTCCCTGCATAGCGTCTCCAACTTGGGTTCCTTGTCTTCAATAATGGCATGGCATTCAATCCGGGCTCCTTCACTCCGGCACTACCATGGCCACTCCGTTGCAACGGGCCTGATACTTCGCCATTCAGCGGTAGCAGAGGAAGCTCCTTGCTAAATGCTCCGAAGGTACGTCCAAGAACTTGGTCGCTCTGTTACGTATTTTGCTGATGCCCTTCAGACACTTCACTAGTTCCGCCCAGGTGACCATGATTCGGCTCTCTCCAACTTCGTGGGTCCAATACTGCCATCTCCTAAAATTGTTTCTTCTATATATGCGCCACGAGTCGGTTCCGATACTTCACTTCCATTCAGGGGAAGTTCTGAGACCAGTCGAACGACCCCTTTGCCAGTGCTCAGTGGTTACGACTGGACAGGAACGTCTTGGATACTCATAACTGGATCCTTCAGTGCAAGCAGAGTGTTGAACGCATTGGTGGTCCCCTTTTACTACGAAAAATGGCGTGGCTTCTCGTGGGGACTTCAAGTGGCGTGGCATCGTGGCCACCTCCTTACATGGCGGTGGCGGTGACCGCGGTGTCGTGGACCTCGAGTCTCGCACGGCCGAATTCCTTGGGATGGATAGCCAGACTCGTGCTCCATTGCCCAATTACAGAGCACCAAAGAGCATGGCGTGTGTTTTCGATTACCCGACCCCGGCCAGACCACCAGCGAGTTACCAATTCCCCTGAACAGGGTAGACGTCGGTTCAACCCAGGTTATCCTACCACATCATATACCTCAAGACACCCAGAATAGCTAGATGTGACCCGCCATCCTTCAATCGCATAAACGACGATTTGGTGCTCAACTCGTCTCCGGAGGAAGTACACGTGCTAGTCGCGAAGCAAGTTTGGCCTTTCAGCCACTATCTTCACTTCAATCGAGCAATAGTCGGTCTAAATGGATGTTCAGCCTAATATCTGACTACTTTCTGGGTTGGCCTAGATGCCTCGTGTTGACTGGACAGGAGTTATGTTCTGGACAGCCTACCCTAGTCGTAGGGTTAGGGTACCCCCAAGCTCCTGTCGTTGCGAAATTCTTTCGTTACTCGATGTCAGAGTGGCTTCACGTCGAGTAATATTGTAATACTCTTCAGCAGCCATTCGGTTCATGTAGCTGAGCTGGAATCTCTTCCAAGCTGGACGGGGTTTGTCCTGTTTCGTTTCCTCCCTTATCTCTCGCCTTCTTCTATCACTAACATAAGTTCTCAAAATGTTTAGGCCCTATCTCATGTACAAACTCTCCGTCACCCTAATTCCCCCCAAACGGTCGGAGCGGTCAATACCTACGGATCTAGGCTGAGGCTGATGTCGAAAGCCCACTCTCCATGTTCCATCCTGTCAATGGATCACTCTTCTGAATAACTGAGTGCTGCCACAGAAGCTTGGTTTGAGAGCTGGTCACATGGGATGGAAGCCGAAAGAACACAGGGGTGAGACAGACCTAACATCAATTTTTATCTTCGAAAACAAGCATTTAGTTATTCACTTCATCACAGCAGTGGTTTCTAGCAAATATACCTTTCAACTTGCGTGATGGAATAGCTCCAGGGGCTTTTGGCTGGTCTCCGTAAGTCTCCGACTCCATCCTCTGACCAGAGACAAATTTAAATGCTGACAATTGCCATATAGACGACTACATGCCGCCAGGTCTCGCTTCACCTTTCTCTGTGAGAACATCATAACTTGCCAATACACATGAATACCGCCAGCACTGTCAGGGCCTTGGCATGAGACCTTGTCCTTCGGTAGTAATGGGACAACGGCCCCCAGCTTGCGATACTGGACCATCGAGTTCCCGGATTCGCCTGTCAAAACACTGACAACTAGTCTCTGGTATCCCCAGGTCACTTTTCTTGTCATACACACATATCATTTCGGTCGTCTCTTCTCGAGTGCAGTTCAAGTAACTCCCCTATTCTTGAGACCTGATTTCGATTGCATAGAGTGTTCAATGGTCTCCTCCTCCTCTGTTGGCGTTCCTGTCCGGCTTAGGATTATCTCAACGCACATTTTAGGGATTTGTACTCTTTGCCCCCTCGTTGTCGTTACAAACATTGGCCTCGCAGCAGCGCGCACGACCACCGGTTCACAAGCCGCGCTCACAGTCACAGATACCACCGTCCCGGTAGGACTCGGGACATGCAGCGACCCATTCTCACGTGTTTGTACGGCGCGGTACCAGCACCGACACAACACAGATGATGAAGACTGGTAACAAGAGATGGTGGCAGGTCAAGAGATGGTGGCAGGTCAAGAAATGCCAACGCCACTACAGCAGAGCTTTCAGCTACCGTAGACAAAAGATTTTCACACACACAGATAGGTTCATCGTGTACAGCGGCTAGCGAAGTGTTAATTCTACCGCGTTGAGACTCAAGTGTTGGCCGGAATATGGCTGGGTCTAGCGCCAACTTGTCATGTGGATGTACTGTACAGGAACATAAACAAATAGCGCATTTTAATTCATTTCAAAGTTTCAATTTGACTCAGATGCCATATTTTCGTGTGTTTCGTGTGCAAACTCGGCATATGTCTTGCTTTAGATTCCTGTTTATTTGCACTCACATGCTGTCGTTTTTGCTTGCCTATACTCTACTGATACGATACTCATGTTCCCACTCTGCTAATTTCATACTATTTAAGCAAAAATGGCAAATAAATTCGGCCGTCGGTCAACTCGCACACCTCGAATGAAGAGTTCGTCTCTTACATTGTAGGCAAACTTGCTTCCGTCATGATGTGGTTCTTACCCTAGACCCCCTCTTTCAGAAGCTCCGTCAACATTGCGCTTCTCTCAGAAAATAAAAGCATTCTTTACTGTGATACAATACACAGAGATATGTGTTGTTTCTTGTTTCTTTTGTTTAAAACTGATGTAGCCGCGTTTTTGGTGTTGGGTAGCTAAATTCTTGCTGGATTTGGAGACAGAGCAAGTACTTCTTTCAACAAGCCTCGTACATGATTCTCACCAATAATAACAGACTTGAAAAAATGCAGTAAAACTTTAGTAATATTCCAATGAGTATAAGACATGTTCCTTCGATGATTATCTGCTTCTACATATGCGAATACACTCTCCTGATCCCATGTAGTTCTGAGTGGAGTGTCGGCTTAAGTAAGCCCACACACATGGGAACGGGGCTTGTGATGCGCTGTGGCAGTGACAGTTGTGGCTCTGGATCTTCTTATCTTATCTTATCCTAAAGCCTAAGCGTCACTTGGTCTTAGTGGGAGGGAGCTTCAGGGCAGCTTGCGACACGCGACGATTAAGACGATACCCTCATCGCTAATAGCTTCAACTGTATCAAGGCTATAGGCATGCCGCGACGTCCGCCTGCTGTGGACGATTATGCGTCCGCTGTTCCGCATGTACAACTCCCGTCTCCCTACGACTGCAACAGAAACATGCGCTAACCTGCCACCTCTACAGGTCATCCTCGCATCCTCCGATGCCGAGTTCCTCGATCAGTTGATACCAGTTCTTAAAGATGCCACGCACTCGAACCGAACACCTCTTTTAACTCAATGCTTAAGTCGGTACTACGAAGAGCGGGAAGCTGAAATCGAGCGCATCGGTCTTACCAGGCACGAGGAGTTCCTTGATTCCATTAATCACCTTCAGACCGTCCGAGCGGAAACAGTGACATTGACGCAAGAGATCTTGAGTCTGAACGAATCAATTGCTGAAAGCACGAAGAAGTTGGCTACACAAAAGGAGGCTCTGGTCAACACTTCTGCTGTTAGGCAAAACATCGCCGATGCGACCAGCGCCCTGAACGACTCCCTTACCATCCTCCGCGCCGTCAATAATGCCCACGAACTAGTCCGTCGCAAGAGCTACTATGCCGCTCTCAAATCCCTCGACGATCTTCAAAATGAACATCTCGTACCTATCATACAAAATCGCTATTCTACGCAACATCGGCTGGCCGATGTCATCCAAAAATCTATACCCGCATCCCAGAAGGCGATTTCGGAAGCTGTTATGACGGACTTAAATACTTGGCTATTTCGTATTCGAGAGACATCCCAGTTCTTGGGTGAGGTCGCATTCTACCATACTGAAATGAGGAGGACTCGACAAAAGAAGAGGATAGAAGATGATCCGTTCTTGGCCAATTTCAAGCTCAACTCTGCCATTGAGCTTGTCAGCGACGAAAACGAAGACTTCGATGTGTTGAATAACGAGGAGTTACAAGTAGACTTCACTCCTTTGCTCGAAGCGCTTCATATCCATGAGGCCCTGGGCCAGCTCGAAAAGTTCAGATCAGAATATGGAGCGACTCGACGTCAACAAAAAGATTTATTACTTCCTGGATTTATTGAACTCTTGGCGGATGACGAGCAATCTTTGAGCAGTTTGCTAGAAGGAATAGCAGGATTTGCCATCATTGAAAAGGCGACTATGCAAAGGGTTCCACATTTGCGCTCAGCGAACGATGTAAGTTTTTGACAGTCTTCGATCTTGCTGCTTGTACTAATGTGGCGGAAAGGTTGAAGAGCTGTGGGAATCCATGTGTACTGCTGTGATAAACCTCACCTCAAAAGCTTTAAGTGATATCGAGGATGCTGAGGCCTTGATTAAGATCAAGACCATCATTGCTCTTTTCATTCAAACAATGGAGGTACGACAATCTTGATGCTCAACGGGCAACCGCAATTTGCCATGGCCTTGCTAACGTATACAGGGCTGGGGATATACAGTAACAATGCTGGACAACTTCCTTCTGAAGCTGTTCGACAAGTATGCCGAACTATTGAAGAAGCGTTTTAGCGTAGACTTCCAGGAGGTGAGTGTTGTACAAACCCTATCGTTGCCATTTGCTGACAAGCCACCAGATAGTGTCCACGGATGACTACATGCCAATGGCCATCAATACACCAGAAGAGTACGAAAAGGTTGTCAATGTCAGTTGGTTCACTCAAGAGAAGCCAACGGATCAACTCACGTAAGTTCTCATCCTGACTGGAACCAACTCCTGCTAACAAAACAGGTACCCATGCGTACTCCCCTTCTCACAGATGTATCCTTTATGTTGTATAGACATCCGGAACTTCCTGAATCAGTTCTACTTCTTTTCGGATGACCACTTCCAACATCCCAATGTCATTGATGAAACGCTTAAAAAGGCACGACACCCCTTTCTCACCCGAGGCTCAATGCTTACATCTTCGATAGTCGCTTGACGAACTTCTTACAGAAAAGGTCTGCAAGTCGTTAGTAGAGCGTCTGAGCTCTCAATACCTGGGACAGATCGTCCAAATTCTCATTAACTTGGAGCACTTTGAGATTGCCTGTCAAGAGCTCGAGCAATTACTCATTCGTGCACGCTCATCAACTTCAGCCGGCGGCCCAGTCAAGCTTAAAGCCACTGACTCGTTCCGCAACAACAAGAAGACCGCGGAGAAGCGCATTTTTGAACTTGTCAACTCCAAGATCGACGATCTGATTGAAACAGCCGAATATGAATGGTACGTTCTTGAACTGATCCTTTGTGGCAGGTCTGACTAGTCTTAGGACCGCATCGACAGTGGAAAAGGAACCCAGCAACTATATGCAAACTTTGACGCGGTACCTGTCAAACATTATGAACTCAACCCTTCTTGGTTTACCTCGAGAGATCAAGGAACTTATTTACTTTGACGCTCTGAGCCACACAGCCGAAAAGATTCTGGTATGTACTAATCCTCGCGCAAAGTGCTTCATACTCACCACTCCAGGCCCTTCCACTCTCTCCTGACGTGAAGCACATCAATCCCAACGGCGTAGCCGCTCTCGCACAAGACGTAGATTATCTTGTCCAGTTCGTCAGCAGTCTAGAGAACGGTCAAATGCTTCGAGAGAACTTGGATGAGCTGGCACAGACCATTGCTCTCCTCCAGACGGATAACCAGGATGAGTTCTTTGACATTTCTACGCGCAACAAGAAATACGGACGTGTAGATGCCCTCAATGGACCAATGTTATTGGAGAAGTATGTCAAATCAAATTGCCATCAGTCTTTCATGTTGCTAACAAACTGCAGGTTGACGCCCATCACCGCGAGCCCCGTTAGAAGCGCGCCGCTGGCCAACTTTTCCTCACGATTTGGCATAAACCGAACATGATTTAGTACTGCAACGATAATGAGACCATTGGGAGTTCTTGGGCATGAAGAAGCGGGAATAGTAGTAGCTAGAGCAATAGGAAATGATGGGTGTTGTTTGCTACGACTCTTGCATTAGTGAGCAAAAAGGAGAAGGCTTCATCAAGCCTGCAATATGAGCTCTAAATACTGTCTGTTTAGATCCATGAAGTACTTTACTGTCTCGCTTGTATCATCTGGCACCAGAAGAAAGAAAGCATCCCGCTCAGAACGCAAATCACCATGAATCGCACCAGCATAGGTTTCTACGGGGCTTTCCAATGTATCAACGCCAGAACAACGTTCTCCAATGTCTAGTCTTTCTCTATTGCGGTGTAACGATCTACGACGCGTCCTTACCCCCAAGGCGAGGCAAGAAAACTTAGGACCCCTACTCTAAGTGATAAAATGACTTGTGTAAGTTTAGTATATCCTAGTGAGCCTTTTGGACCAGTTTACTTTAATACCGCGATTTAATGCCAAAAGTTTTCCTTCCCCCTAAGGCCCCCCCAGACTGCCCTCCGGGGTTCTAACCAAGGCCCTGCGATCACACTGGTGGCCTCAAAGTTTCACATAAAAGGGAACGAGGACAAGGGTATGTAATGTCATATCAAATCATGCCTGGGGTAGTCGCGCCTGAATTGTTGCTAAGAATGAGAACCTTTGTATTCCTTCCGCGCCTATATCCATATCATAACCGCTCCCGATGTTCCTCCAACTCTTCACTGCGCCTCTCTTTCACCAACTCGTGGTGATCTTGTTTCGCTGATCGGATTCGATGGCTGTTTTTCGGAAGAAGAGTCCTACTGCTCAAATTCCTCGTTGGGCATGTTTGTCTGCTGTGGTGGCATGGCTGAGTAGGGATACATGTCGCCCATGTTGCCGTACGGATTCATGGTGGGAGGTTGGGTCTGGCCGTAGGCGGCCTGGGGGTTAGGCACTGATTGGTCGGGATACATGTTGGGCTGATTGCGGTAGTCTTGATCGGGAGCGAGGCCATGCCCAGCCATGTAATCACCACCCATTGGATGGGCTTGGTTGGGTGCCTGGGTCATCGTGTGTTGTCCTGACATTGGAGCCTGACCAGCAGGTACCGGTTGAGCAACTGCGGTCTGGGTCCGCTTAGCATGACTGGATGCTTCTTCCCGGGGGACGATGTCAATCAGAAAGTCGAACATATCGGACTTTGCGAGAGCGGATGCGATGTCGGAACGCTGAAGAGTACGGCGCTTGTTCTCCTCGGCGTGAATCCATGCCCTCATGGTCAACTCCGTAATGAAGATCTCGCAACCCTTTGCGAACAAGATCGGGGCCTCAGCAGATATCATCTTGACCTCGGGATCGGCTTTCATAACTTTCTTGATGCGCGCCAGCGGTAGCTGATGGAGCTTGTAGTCGTGGTTGTCGTTTTCGAGGTGGGAGATGGTGTGTTGCCAGTATGTAGTCAAGATGTCCTTGTACTGGCCCGTGAGGCCTTGATGCGCCTGGAAGAGTATCACTCAGTTAGCGTAATCATTATTGCAGTGGTATGACATGTTATGAAACTTTTTTGGCTCACATTTGCCCAAGGACCGGTGTAAAGCTCACTGGGCGCAAAACCTTGGGTCGCGAGCTAAACAAGTGATTAGCGCGAAGTCTACAACAAAGGTTGAAGCTATCGCGTCGCGTCACGTCTGCAATAGAAAGTCATGAGCTAGAACAAGGAGGTTTGATATTACCAAAGCGCTGGCACCTGTACAATCAGATTAGAACCTAGAGTTGCCATAAGACGTGATGGGTTAGGATGGAGGATTCGCACCATAATGACCGCCTTGAGAGGCGTCATAAACTGGCCTGGTTCGGCCTGCTTGATTGGGGTTGTTCTCCATGATAGAATGTTGCGGGAGGATGTGTGAGGGAAAAAAAAAAAAAAGAGGTTGAAGTAATTGAAGGAAGAAGGTTGACGCAGCTGCTGAGAGCAGTGTTGTTTTGCTTGATAGTGGTGTTGGTGGTTAGCAATGACGGAACAGCAAACAATGGAAGCAGTCCAGATTAGGCTTAGGGCGTAGCCGGTTGCGCTAGGGCTTGATTGGACAGGTTTACAACCGCGCTCAAGGAAGTACGTACTGCAGATCGATCAGGTTTCAATCTTTAAGGTAAGGAAACTACAAATTCAACCGCAGATACTGGACATGTACTTCACTTGGATATTGTACCTAGAGATGTTAGTTAGAAGCTGTGACGCTCTTCTACTTTTATACATAGTTTGTGCTTCGCGTACGATTCGCGTCGCTCAAGGTTCGCGTCAAACTACAGAAGACCTTATAGATACCTTAGGGAGGGACCTTCTGGCTGAACTCTTAGAGCAAAGCGGCCAGAGTGGGGCTATTGGCATGTCTCCACTGCATTTTTTCTGCCATCTCTGAACTATTTCTACGCGCTCGTTTCTCGTTCCCTTCACTTCTCTTCTCTTTTTCCTCTCGGTCGACAGCAGACCATGACAGACATCTCAGATGATCAGGTCGATGAGCTGCTGCGCAAGGCTGAGCAGCGTCTGAAAGATGGCTCTGCTTCTGCTATCGTCTCTTCCACAACCTCAAATGCTGTAGTCGCTGGCGACGCCGCGACAACAAAAGATGTCAAGCAGCAAAACTCTTCCAACAGCAGCAGCAAGAAAGATGGCCTGACTGTTCGAGCACCACCTCAACCGCAATTGGGACTCAAGGCCAAGGAAAAGGTAAGAAAACAAACTCCAATCTCTTGCCTTCGAAGCCGACTCCGTTTGCCATTTGCATGAAGAAAATTTATCCCAAACCTTTTGTGACATGGGACAGTATCCGTTTTGGATCAAAGGACCATGACAACGTGATCTCTTTATATCATAGTTACTCTGACTTTTACCTCGCGCAAACACTTTAGCACATCAACGCAGGACACTCGCTGTTGAACAAACATGGCTAACAAGTTTCGCAATAGTCTACCGCAGGCCCTGAGTGGTTCGATCTCCCCAAGACGAACATGACCCCCGAGTTCAAGCGAGAGTGGCAAGTCCTCCGCATGAGAGGCATCCTGGACCCCAAGCACCAGAAGAAGAACCTCCGCGCGAGCGCTCCTGAATATTCCCAGGTCGGCGAGATCATCGCCGGACCGACCGAGTTCTTCAGCGCGAGACTCACGCGCAAGGAGAGGAAGAATACCCTCCTCGAGGAGGTCACACGGGATCTTGATAGTCATAAGTTCACCGACAAGTACGCTGGTATCCAGAAGCAAAAGACCAGCGGAAAGAAAGCTTTCTACAAGAACGTTGTAGCGCAACGTCGTAAACGTAATTAAATAATAATATTGTCAAACAATGATACGTGTCTGAGTGATGTATTCATTTATCCGTATGGTGAATGTTGTGATACTGGCCTAATAATTAAGGATATAGATATTTGTAGCTTTCCTTCCTTTCATGGTCATTGTGGCTGCCATTTTTCAACCCCCACCAGCCTTCACTCTATGGCGGGGCATGCCTCTTGAGCCCAGTGATCGCATGTTTGAGTGACCTACACAATCCTTCCAACAATGGCCGAAGACCCAGCAGAAGTTGAGAGAGTATGTATAATCAATGCCATTCCTTTCTACGCTTGAATCAATAAAGGAGAAGCTTCTGCTGTCGTGAAGCGCAGCAAATCGCATCGTATTGACTAACTTTTCTCGCCTCTGTAGCTCATTCTCTCACTGTACCAACCGAATCCTCCCGAAGTGATTGCTCAGACACAAGCAACCTTATCTCGTCTTCAAGGGACTCCTGAAGCTTGGGGTCTTGCACGTATCTTATTGGAGAAGCCTGATCAACAGGTCAAGTTCTTTGGCGCACTCACCATCGTCATCAAACTCAATAATGAGAGGTATTCATGTCTTTGTTATTGTTACTGGCCTCTCACTAATCCTCTTTGTAGCTCATCCCTTTCACCTGAAGATGCATCCGAGCTGTTACTATTATTGATAAATCACTACCTTGATACGCTGCGCAGCCGAAGCTCGCCGTTGGTTGCCCGGAAACTTGCATCAGCCCTTGCGACTTTCTTCATCAACTTTCACCAACTATGGAGTCGTTTCATCCGACATCTCATATTCTGTTTAGTCTCAGGCCAATCGTGTCTACCAAATGCCCTCGATGAAGTACCCGATACGGTTTCGCTTATGGAGCGCATGGAGCCATCACAAGCACAGGCTGCTCTTTGGGTATTGACGAACGTTTTCGATGAGGTTGCCAAGATCAACCTGAACTCCGTGCAAAAGTATGTACCTTCCACGTCGCTTCATGGCCGACTGTTCGCATGCTAATGTAATGGCAGTATTGGTATCTATGGTTCCATCTTGGAGAATAGCTCCGATGCAGTGGCTTTGATGAGTCGCAGCATGTCACCGCAAACGACAACTGAAGAAGCCCATGAAGACGCAATCCGATGCCTACAGGTAGGCGAGCACAGCCCTGTATTCTGTATTTCGCTAACGAAATATACAGTCGTGGGTTTGGTTCGCTCAAAAGTCATCGTCCAAGGATACAAGACTCTCAGAACCCATCGGACCCTTGATCACAGCAGTAATCACCTCCTTGACAGTCGACGAACTTTACAGCGTATCAGTCGAACTAATGGTAGATCTGTTATCCAACTGTTTAATGTTCCTGAGCGATACCCATTTCGCCAACCTTGCTCAACTCTTTGACTCCCCCTGGTCTCAAGGTCGCTATGAGAAACTAGTGCAAGGAGACTTTGAGTTTGACTCTCTACAATACGGCTTGCTCCTGTTGGCCTTTGGAGAGGCGAAGATTGAGAGATTCATGCAAAGCGATGACAGCAGGAGTCAGAAACTGCTCTCAAATCTATGCGGTCTACTCGCTGCTCGAGGTTATGTTATTGAGGAAGACAGGATCTTTGTCCCAGCTCTCGAGTTCTGGCTGACTTATGCTGAGACCTTGACTGATCTAACGTATTCAGATGAGGAGTCAACTGGAACCTGGGTTCCCCGAGCTCGTTCCCACCTTCTGCAAGCTGTTTCGAATGCATGGCAGAAAATCACATACCCACCTGCTGAAGAATTCCACTCGTGGGATTCGAACGAACGGATAAGTTTCCATGAAGCAAGAAAGGATGTAGTCGATCTTCTTCAGTCCGTCTTTACATTGGTAGGACCACAGCTCGTGTCTACCTTTGCGGACCTTGTTCTGAAAGCTTTGTCTGATTCGTCGTGGCCTCAACTCGAAGCAGCGGCCTTTTGTTTGGGTGGTCTTGCCGATTGCATCAGCGAGACAAACAGAGGTGACGATGCGCTGTCCGTGGTTTTCAAGTCATCCCTGTTCGCGATCTTACGTTCAGGCCAGTCCGAGATTCCTCCTAAGGTTCAGCAAACGTGCGTCTCTCTGATTGCCCGCTACACAGAGTACTTCGAGCGCAACGTTTCTGAGCTACACCCCGTGCTGAACTTCATCTTTGGCGTGGTCGGAGAACATGCAATGGCCAACGCCGCAGCAAAGTCCATTCACAGGTTATGCGGTTCCTGTCGCGGATATCTTCATACAGAAGCCAACAGCTTTCTCAACGAGTATCAGAGCCTAGTATCCGGAAGACGGCTTGACTGCGGCGCTAGCGAGAAGGTAGTCGGTGGTATTGCATCAGTCATTCAAGCGATGCCTGATTCAAACCCGAAATATTCAGCGTGTGGTCGCCTTCTCGAGTTTGTTCAGACTGATGTCCAGCGTTCTCTGGACCTTCTAAGATCCTACGACGGCAGCCCTATGCCATGCTGTGCTGTTTACACCTGCTCATATGCTGCCCCTGATGAGAGTCCTGCCCTTCACACCGCACTGAAGTCTCTGAGATGCCTGGCCAGCATTGGGAAAGGTCTCCAAGCCCCAGCCGAGCTATCAGTTGATCTGGAGAGTAGCAGGGCCAGCACTCTAGTCGTGGATCCTCATCTTGCTCAGCTTCAAGGAAGCATCATGTCGATGATCAGCCAGATTCAAGAGGCCTTCAACACCAGCGGTGAGGTTGTTGAGCTCATCTGCAGTGTCCTACGCAGTGGGTTTTCAGAATCTGAACCTGGTCCCTTTGTACTGCCACCACAGAGCGTTGCACAGTATTTGACGAACCAGAATCTTCAAACACCAAGAGTTGGCCTGCTCGTCAAGACTGCTTGCTCTTTCGTCAGCTCCCTTGAACATGATGGACTCGACAACCAGCAAGACATGTTAAACTCTGTGCTTCTCTGGGTAATTGGATTGCTCAAACAGCTACCCAGTAGGTTCCGCGACCTAGCGTTCCGTACTTAGCTAACCGTCAACTTTACAATAGACTACGAGGTAGACACCGAACTTACACAAAACGGCATTGACTTCGTAACACGCCTTTTAAACAAGCGCCCCATTACTTTACTTCGTCTCCAGCCTTCCGACGCTGCCGAATTCTTCTTTCTCTTCACCCTTCAGGTATTGGACGGAAAGGAGCCACTCCCGAAAGCAAGTGCAGCAGAGTTCTGGGTAAGATCGGCCGTTGACAGTTGGGCGCCATCACCAAAGCTAACATCAGGCAAACAGGCTACCTTTGTCAGCATTAAGTATGATTCTCAAGAACTCAATGATGTTGCCCAGCAAGCTATGCAAATGCTGGGACCTTTGCTCTCGCGGACTCTTGCTAGAAACCTTGGGGGCAATGCTTCCAGAAGTGAGCTTGACAAGTTGAGCGAGCCCCTCAAGAAGCTGGTATCTCGGTACCCCATGGCCAAGAGCTGGCTTGAGGCTGGTCTCACACATGAGACCTTTCCTAGTACAAAGGTTACCCCTCAGGACAAATCGATGTTCTTGAAGAAGATCATTAGGTACAGCATCCCCCCTTCTTTCAAAACGCCCTGCCTTGGAATATCCTCCACAACTGCCATCCAAGCTCCATTTCATTCTTTTATACAGTACTGACCATATCACAGTCTTAGGGGAGCCAAGGCGACAAATCAGGTTGTCAGAGACTTTTGGCAGTCGGCGCGAGGCTCAAATTTTGCTTACGCCTCATGAATAGAACAGGGGTTAAAATAATTCAATAGAAGGACAAGTTAGATCAAATACTAGGATGGTTAGAACAAAATGAACACATGAAGATACCTTGGGCATGAGAGTTTGGGGACATTGCTTATCCTGCAAATACATATCATAATATGGAAAGATGAATCTTCACAAAATGATCTTCATATTAACTTCATAACGATCTTGGTGTGATCAGTTGGGTGCGTTGATCTATTAGTATCCCGCTACCATCTCTTTTAAAAGACACAGCTCGTCGTCTCCTAACCATAGTTTTCAAAGCAGCAAGTCTAATGTACAAATGATTTACGTGGAATTTTTTTATAGCCCAACAGCCTCTCGGACAACCTGCATGGTTTCCTTAGCACTTTTGCGTGCCTTTTCAGCGCCAATCGCCTCGATCGAATCAAGGTACCCATCCCCCTTTTTCAGCAGCTCAGTATATCGGTCCCTAATCCCATCTAAACCACCAATGACGGCATCACTAACCATCTCCTTGAGCTGCTTCGGTGAAAGATCATTGTACTGCTCTCCAAGCTCTTGGGCCTTTCTCCCCTTGGGATCGAAAATTGCCATGATGTCCAGCAGATTCGAGATTCCTGGTCGTTCTTCTCTGTTATAACTTATCCCTGGGATGGAGTCTGTTGTTGCAGCTTGGATTTTGGCCTTGATCTCTTCGGGGCTATCGATGATGCCAATGCGTGATTTGGGTGACTTGCTGGATTTTGACATTTTCTCTGTTGGTTTCTGGAGAGACATGACTCTTTGGACAGGGGCTATACGCGACTTTTCAGTTTGGGCTAGAGGATGGAAGGTGGGAGCTTGAACTTACAGGTGGTAGTTTGAGGAGATACTAGATGGTTTCCATAAGCTGCGTTGAAGTTTGTTACACACTCTCGCGCAAACTCAAGATGTTGTCTCTGATCTTCACCAACGGGAACATGAGTTGCTCTGCAGATATGAGTGTCAGCCTATCCTGTGCTATGCTGGGAATGAGTACACCACGAACCTGTGTACAAGAATATCGGCAGCTTGAAGAACGGGATATGAGAACAGGCCGAGCTTGAGATTGCTGGCTGCTTTGTCGTTCATGTTCGACTTGTCACTTATATTGAGTTTGCTCTGAATGAGAGTTAGCATCGACGTTGACATCTTTTGGCATATACACTGACTTTCCACTGTGTCATTCTTGACAGATATCCAACGGATGCTGTACAGCTGAGAATCCACATGAGTTCTGAATGAGCGGGCACCTGCTCACGATATTAGTGACTGTATGATCAAAGGTGTAAAGAGATCTTACAGAAGACTGATAGAACAAAGTCACTTTCTCAGGATCAATGCCGATGGCCAACAAGGCAGCTAATGCCTCCCTCTTGCTCTTTCTTAGCACATCCGCCGGCTGAGGTGTTGTGATGGCGTGGAGATCTACGATAGAGTAGATGAGTTTGTCTTCTGTATGGCTTTCTTGTAGCTTAACCCATTGTCGAAGTGCGCCTGCATAATTTCCTAGGTGAGGTATGCCCGTTGGTTGGATGCCCGAGAAAATCACTCGAGGTTTTGTGATTGCTGATTTCAACATGTTTGATGTGATGCTCAATGAGAGGAATTGAGTCTGTGGGTCAAGAGAGTCTAAGTGAGGTTGAGGTCGAGATTGAGACTGAGGTTGAGTCGTGAGTGGTTCGAGATTGTGTATGCATCTACCGGGGCGCCTTGCTTCGCGTTGTGAAAAAGCTCAAGAATGCCGGCAACGACCGAAAGATGAAGAGATGAAATGATTATAGCAGTTATTACTATTTAATACTATAATTGGAATCGTGGGGCAATTGTTTGTTGGTTGACGCTGATGGCCGCGGTAATCATATCACCAAATCTGAATTTTGGAAGCACCATCATAATATGATAACTCGATGGGGGCAACAAACAAATGACTTAGTAAAAGCTTCACTCCCTTCAATATTGGGAGATTACTTTTGTCATTCCAAAGCGTTGATTTTACAAGATTGGAGCCTTCTATGGGCTATTGTACACATAAAGTCCTTCTTCTGTCTATGCCAAACAAGACGGCTACTTCTCAGGGCCAGAGACGAGGACTTCAAACTCATTCCATATGTCTTCAACTCCCTCTCACACGCTCGTTGTAGGAGGAACCCTAAGACCAGCAGCTTCGCGGAACCTCCGCTGGTTAAGCAACTCCTCAACCTTTTCCACCGTGCCAATCGTCTTTGTCTGTCCAAGATGCGACCACTTTGCATCAATCTCACCCTTCTCCGCCTCCGGCAGCGCATCCATCTTCTTCCCAACGCCCAGCTCGCTAAACTCCCACATGTTGGCCTTCATTCCCACGCCGTAGAGCTGGTGCTTGCGCAGGTACGCCAGCCACAGCTGCACCGTCTCGGGGTTCCCATCGCGGATCTGGATAAGGCGTCGCAGTGTCTTCCGCTCAAAGTTCTCCTGCGACTTCTTGAAGATGAAGTTGTCTCGGGGGACGGTCCAGCGCTCTGTGATGCGGGGGAGAGGCACGGGGCCGTAGGCGGGCAGGCCGAGGTAGTAGGCGGCGCGGAGGGCAAAGTCGGAGAAGAATTCGAGGGGCTGGACGCTGTAGGATCGGAGCTGGAGATCGCACGAGGGGATGCCGTGCTCGGCCTCGCGCTTTAGAGGCTTGAGGTGTAGGGCTTGGATGGAGCGAGGGAATCGAGGTTCAGGACCTTTTTCTGGTTGAGACTCCTCCACTTTGTTTGGGATCAGATCTCCTGGCTTGGCCCTAAATCAGTCAATATTTATGGTCGTGCAATCGATCGTCGTGGCGAGTTGATATTCGGCGAGGAAGACGTACAGTGAGGCCTGTGTTCGGCGGGCAATCCATGACACCTCGGACTGGCACAGATGTTAGCTGACGAGCCAATTGAGAGTGTTTTGGTCGTAGATTTCATACCGAGAAAGCCCGCAAGGGTCTTATACTTTGGCGCATCATCTTGCCTGCCTGTCGCTGGGCGTCGATCGATAACGATGATGCTCGAAAATTGGTTCGAGATGTGTACGGGTGGAATATCAATTATCCCCACCCAGAAAATCGTAGGATCCACACTCTAAGCGCGCGTGTATGCGACTAACAAAAGAAATACTCTCAAGTTGGCAGCTTTCAGGTTGCTAAGTATTTGAATGAATGGTTATTAATACATTTGACCTGAATTCAGGGGCCAAGCATCAAAGTCTTCGTATCCCATTTACATAGACATCCCCGAACAGCATCAAGTATCTCCCCAGTCCCTCCTCACACATGGCACATTCTGCTCTTTATATGTAGGTACATGGATTAACAGCACAGCTAAATAACAAGCCATAGGCCTCTTTCACATGGGTAATCTCATCACCTCCTCCTTGGTCCAGTATTTCCTCATATTATTCGCCCCCAACGTCTCAACCTCTTGGTCCAGATGCTTCCACAGCACCTCGCCCCAAGTCTCCATCTTTGTCTTGAGCACGCTGAGTTCGAACTCCTCGTCTCCCGTCCTGCATTTCTTGAGGTATTCCTCGAAGTGATCCAGACCTGCATGGATCTGCTTGTGCTGGCGAAGAAGTTCGGCGCGCCCTCCTCGGAACTCGGGCATCTTCTTAGCTAGCACGGGGAAGATGTATGTCTCCTCGATGTTGTGATGCATGGTGAGATGCTCAGCGAATTGGAGACCTTCCATGATAAACTGCTTTAGTGACATGCCCTGGGGTCGACGGTTGTTGGTACAGGCATTCCATAGGAGGTTCCATGATCTTCGAAAGTTGTTGTGCTGAAGTACAGTACATTAGATAAACAATGACTTCTATTATATATGGAAGTGAGACTTACAAAATATTCCATGTGGTCGGCCGCCCGGTTATAGATCTTAAACTCATGATCAGACAGCGGTGGTAACTCCTCCTCCGTCCTTGTCTCAGCATTCTCCACAGGCTTTGCCTCCTCTTGAGGTTTTGATTCAGACATGACTGTTTGCTGGTGTTTACTTGGAGATACGAAAGAAGCAGTCGAAATATGAGATTTCGCGGATGTAGCCACCCGAAACGAAAACAGCCCAAGTGGCAACGTCTGAGAACTGATCTTGTTTAAAGGTATAACGTTTTTACAGTGTTGCAACCGCCAAATGGCTCTCATTATTGACAAAAAAAATATTAGGGGAAAAAAGGACAAAGACATGGAAAATCTCCCTAAAATATACAAAAACAGAAGAGTCTACCTCATGATGTCTCCAGATTGGGAACACTTTGGACCACTCACAGGCCGTCCATATCCGCAAGGGAAAAAGTCGACGAGATTGGAAATCGCTGACTGATGGAATCGGTCTTGATCCGCGCGCCAATTTAGTCATCCCGTCCGTCTCGCTCAACCTCGAAAGTCCGAAACTCCAGGTAAGAGTCGTTAGCTTCGGAGGTGGAACTAGAGTATTATATCCAGGGCGTATTAGATCTTGTCTCTATCTCTTCATAGTCAGTGGCCAATTTGGTGTACAATGATCTAATGTGCAAGCACCCCAACTTCATATCTTCACTATCTATAGACCCTGACACAGGACATACAAGTCGGTTGTGCAGCTCAAATAACTTTCATCTCATGGATTCGTTCGTTACAGTAAAGACTTTTGATCTACTCTTCCTGTCATCTCTCATCTCATCTCATCTCACAGCATAGCACCAGCACCAGCACAAGCAATGTTGACGAGTTCTATGTATCCATATTCCGTTTCGACCTAGTGACACGTAGCGAGTGCTTCCGCATCTTCGCCCCTTTTCATTAAAAGAAACCATCCCATGCAAAATGCAAACGACTAAGACGCCTCATCTCGTTCATTCCCCAATTCCTAACCCCGGACAGCCGCTCCCAGCGCACCTCCTGTGAACTGTGTTCCACCAGCTTGTCGCTGCGTGTTGCCACCTGCTCGCGCTCCTCCTCGGCCCTGTCCGCCACCCCGTCTCTGTCCTCCTCGGCCTCGGCCTCCTTGTCGCTCGAATGCGTTTGAAGTTCCCTGTGTCTTTTGCTCTAGAGTCCGCTCGTTGCTCTCGATGAGCGCGCTGGCCTTGTCTGATAGGGCGAGAGCAAGCGATTGGAGACGGCTGAGCTCGACACCCTTGCGGAAGATGACGGTGGATGTGACTTGGTCCAGAGAGGCAGCGAGCTCCTCGTGGCTGATCATCTTGCTGATCACTGCCGCAACCTTGGTCGAGTCAAGCTCGAACATGGCGCTGAGGGTCTCGATGGAGAGGGTGTCGTAGAAGGGGGCGTAGGTGAAGAGGTAGGTTCGCAGACCCTCCTCCTGGATCTGCTTGGAGAGCATGGTCTTGATCTCCTCAGCGCTAGGCATCAAGTCCCAGATCTTGATGCTGTGGATGAAGTCAATCGACTTCTTCCACTCACCAGCAGCCAAGGCCTTGGACGCTTGCATCACGTGGTCGCGGGTGTTCTCAGGAGGACCAGTGAAGATTTGCCTCTCATGGTACTCCAACATACGGCGGTAGGTCTTGCTGATCACTCGCTTCTTGACATCAGGAGATGAACCAGTCTGGGCCAGCAGAGGGATCTCGAGGAGCATGCTGCATGTCAAGTACACACACTCGAGGAGTTCGAGGTTGATGTGCATGTGGAAGGGCAGTTGTCGCTGCTTCTCAAGGCGCTCCTGCTCAGGAGACACTTGGTTGTATCGCTGCATCATGACACCCTGAGCGAGCAACTCCTTCTGGCGACCACTGCCGCAGATCTCCTGGAGAGTGTTCTGGGCTTCGTAAACAAGACCCTTGCGGAAAGCACAAAGACCAACTTGCACCAGAGTACGGTTGTAAAGAATTTGGCTCTGCACATCGAAATTGGGGATGTTCTCCTGAAGATGGGACATCAACATCATATCACGGGCCTTGTAGTACTCGCCGTGGAGGGCGAGGAAGTAAACCTGGCACAGCATGGCTCGGGCACGGATAATACCGTCGCTGTTGCTGAACAGGTAGTTGCAGAGAACATTGACGAGGTTGCCAGCGTTCTGAGCTTGGTCGCGGGGGGTGATGACAGACTCGACGGTCTCGCCAACAACCTTCCAGCAGTTCTCCTCGAAGGTCTTGACAACTTGGGCGGGCTGAAGAAATGTTAGTTAATGTGAAAACAGGTAGAAGAAAAGGCTGGGAAATTACCTTGAAGTAGACGTGTTCCAAACGGCGCATAACGATTCGGTTCACGCTATCTTGGGGGATCTCAAGAGAATCATCCTTTCGGAGGTACTCATAGTAGAGCAGGCCACGGAAGATGATGTTGTAGAGAGCACCCTCGTCCTGCAATCGCTCGATGTACTCGGAAGTATGAGGGTCAATGCTCTGGAGGGAGCGGACGAGCTCGTCATCAAGACGCTCGATGTAAGAGACAATGCTGCCAGGGACCTTGATGTGCTTCTCACCCTCCTGCAGGGTAGGGGGCTTGTCGTCGTCGTCCCACTCCTCAGCGTTCTCGACAACGACATAGTCGTGGTTGTCCTCGAGGACTTGGAGAAGGCTTGAGAGCTCCTTCTCAGCAGCCTTCCAGTGCTCAACAGACATGGCAGCAGCGCCGCCAGAGCCAACATCGAAGCGAGTAGAAACCAGGGTAAGGAGAACACGGATCTTTTGGTAGGGGGTGGTGGCGATCTCGTGGAGCTTCTCCATAGTCTTGATCTGCTCTGTTCGGTCGGTGTTCTTCTTTCCTCGGGACTCCATAATGGTTCGCAGGTGCTTGAAGATGCTCTCGGGGGTGTACTGGAGTGTGCGTCCACCCTTGCCGACAGTAGCGAAACCATCGTCGTCGCCCTCCTCGGTAGGAGCAGCGTCGACCTGGAGAGAAACCTTCTTGGGCTTGGGAGCAGGGGCAACGGGCTCGTTGTCTGAGGACTCCATGAAGCCATCCTTGTCCGCTCGGTAGGCATCGATCTGGGTCTGGTATTCCTTGTTGGTCTTCTTGACCTTTTGCTTGACGGCGTTGAGGGATCGGGCTTGGATGGCGTTCATCTTCTTGGGGGTGACCTTCTGCTTGGCGAGGGACTCGTTCATAAAGTCCTCGAGCTCGGCGAGGATACGGATGTAAGGCTTGGGGGGTCGGCTGCCAGGCAGCTTGGCGACCTGACGGTTGAGCTTCTCATATTCTGAATATTTCTATTAGTATTTTGGACCAAATAATCGGCAAGAAAAAAAAAACTCGACAGTGTTTCTCGTACCGGCAGAGATGAGTGTCCAGTCGCCGTTCTTTTGACCGTTCTCGATTTGCTTGATAGATGATTCTAACTCATCCAGGCGCTTGTCCTTGGCGGACTTGACTTTGGCTCGTACTTCATCGTCGCTGTCTTCGCTATCGGAGGATGCGTCCTTCAAGAACTTGTTGATTCCTCGGCCGCCCTCGTCGTCGCTGCTCGAGTCGCCGTCGCTGTCGGCCTCGGAAGAATCCTCCTGGGAGTCTTGCTGCTCCTCCTCTTCCTCCTCCTCGGAGTAGAGCTCCTCCTCGTCGCTGGAGCTGTCGCTAGAGCTGTCGTCGCCGCCGCGGAAAAATCGAGACATGCTGGGCAAATTCTTTGACACTGAAACTTGTCTGTTGGGCTGGCCTGGCTCAAGTCAGTGGGCGGGGTTGTTCCTTCCAAAAACAAAATTCATTCAGTGTGGGATGTTAGGGTGGGGCTGGGGCAACCGAGCTGATAGGCGCACAGCCACAGATTGGTTGTAAGTGGCTGAGATGACATGAGTCACAAGCTTCGAGTTGAGTTGTGAGCATGAGCTTTGAGTAGTTTAAAGGTATCCATTGATCATGCTATTTGGTAGAAACTATCAACGATGAGAGAATAGTAATTACAGTGTTCAATGGAGTTATGCGTAACCAGCCGAAAGTCTGAAGCCATCTTCTGTGCCCTCCCGTTTTTATACACGGTATAAATTCTTTGACAAACTTTACCGCAGCATAAGAAAAATGTATCAGTAACAAAAAGCAGATGATGGATCAACAGAGCCTTCACCAGGTTAGTAAAATTCAAGGGATTAATGTATTCTTATCATAATGTTGTCATATAAAGATTTCTGCATTGGTGAGCCTCGGAATACAACGGCGGTAAAAGAGACTTATCCGTCGTTGAGCCGGACCTTGCCCTCCAGGTTCTCTCGGTCTCCGGGCCGTAGAAGAATTTCGAGGTCCGGGAGGCAAGCGGAATCGGCCTGTGACATGGATTTCTCAGCATAGATGCGCTACGTAATTCCACTTCCCTCCAACATCATCTTTACAACCTCAATTCCTTCAAATTGTTACTTTCATAATGGCTCGAATCCACTGCGCTAATGCGCAATCGACCGCCACTTCTTTTATTCAACTTGCACGACGAAGCTACACAACGACGCCCCAGACCTCAACGCCTCTCGAGTTCCTTATTCCACGATGCACTCCCTCATCTCGACTACGAACCCCTCATATCACCATTGCGCAATCCAGAACATATGCTCGTCCGAGACGGTCGTGGGACGTTAAGTCAAGGGAAACAGCTACGAGGCAATTCTCGACTACTGCTATCAGACAGAAGACACGGGCTATATTGAATCCCCAACAAGATGAGGATGGCAATGAGATGATGCTGGAAATTACTGAACGAGCTGCCAAGGTAATTGCAAGAAGGGAAGATCCCATGGAGGCACTGCTGACTCTCAAAGCGTCTCAACAAGATCATGGAAAAGGATGGCAATCCGAATCTCGCCCTAAGGATCCAAGTCGAGAGTGGTGGTTGCCATGGCTTCCAATATCTCATGAGCCTTGTTACTTTACCAGCCAAGGACGCCGCCGAGTGGTCATCCATCGTGAACGAGGACGATACGATTTTCCAGTACAT
This sequence comes from Fusarium odoratissimum NRRL 54006, assembly GCF_000260195.1. Classification (NCBI taxonomy): domain Eukaryota; kingdom Fungi; phylum Ascomycota; class Sordariomycetes; order Hypocreales; family Nectriaceae; genus Fusarium; species Fusarium odoratissimum. Next base: position 219,756 of record NW_022158700.1, on the reverse strand, counting down.
TCCCGATGACGCTGATCCGGCCACAACCTCGGAAGAGGGCCCTAAGATCATTCTCGATGAGCCATCTCTCGATCTCCTCAAGGGCAGCAAAGTCGACTTTACAATGGAGTTGATCGGCTCGCAGTTCAAGATCATTGATAACCCACTTGCTACCAGCAGCTGTGGTTGTGGCACAAGCTTTGATATCAAGATGTAGAATACTCAACCTTTAGAGGCCTGGAGATTCAAGATCCATAGATTTAAAAGTGGTTCTCCACATGTATAATTGGCATTATTAATACCCCTCCCATGTATGGCGAGAATGCAGACGGCACGTGAGAAAACTTTTCACAATTGCTTCACATCACAGGATGTCACTGATAGAATAATTTGAAAACTCGGGTGTCATTAATCACGGTATCAATTGCCATATCCCCTGTCATGATAAGAACGCCGAGCAGTCAAATGCAAATCTTTTTTGAATCCGTTAGGTCCTAACGACCGATCCCTTAAAAGCCATTTTTTAGAAAACCAACGCTTAGTTCATCTGGCGGACGAGAGCGTTGATAGCCTCCTCGCGGTTACCAAGGTCACCACCCTCGATGAAGTGCTTGAACTTGCGGGGGCGGAAGCCACCAGTGGGGTTGGAGAGCTTGAAGGGCCAGAGGAAGTTGGAGGCCTGCTTGAAGTTGGGGCCGACAGTGTAGATCTCGTGGATGAGATCCTCAACACAGACAATGCCATACTTGCCGAGGTTCTCCTCAACGATGGCGTTGTCGGTGAGGGCAACACGCTGCTTGTTGACCTTTCCGTAACCACGCTTGTAGACGAGCTCCTTGACGGTCTTCAGGTTGGGGTAACCGTAGGCGATCCAGGGCTCGACGACCTTGAGCATCTCAGTGATGGCCTTGGTGACCTTGACGAAGACACCGTTGTTGATCTGGAGGAGACGGAGGAGCTGGAGGATCTTGCGGGGCTTGGGGGGCATCTTGTTGATACCCTTGATGCGGACGACGAAGATCAGCTTAGCCTCGGCAGGGACGAAAGCAGAGTCCTCGGCCTTGGCGACGCGGTGAAGACGGATCTTCTCACGCTCAGCATCACGGTACTCCTGGACGTACTTCTCAGCACGCTTGAAGATGACCTGACGCTTCTCCTTGTTGGCCTATTTCAAACTGGTCAGTCCATGTCTCGCAAGTGGTTGAAGAAATGATTGGAATCAGTCAGGCAATGTCAGACCCGAAAGAAGGTTAACTATCAACAGCATCGACCGGAGTCTAGTTGATGAATGTATGTTTTCCATCATAGTGCCAGAGTAAAAAGAGGATAGTACTTACAGCCTTCTTCTTCTCAATGGCGTCGGTGCGCTCAGCGCGGGCCTTCTCCTGAGACTTGCGCTTCTTAAGAAGGGTCTCGGGGACCAGGATCTGGTCGTTGGTAGGAACGCTATAGAATCAGATTAGCTCGCAGTCCACGATACCACAGGACGTGGTATGGAACAGAGCGCCGGTGCGAGAACTGTTGCAATGCAGCATTCTCTGCTTGGCTAACTCGAAAGATGTTTTTAATCGGTGAGCTGGAAGACCATGATACGAGGATCGAGGTGATTTCCTTGACCGCTCATCCGACAACGCCTCAAACATAGAGTTCAAGAAAGATATTCGAAGAATTGGTCTGTGGTGCGTATTTCAGCGACCGCGTGCAATTCGACGATAATGATTTTGGGAAAGAAGAGTACTTTATCTTCATCTCCAACACCCCAAGCAACATCTCTCAATGCCCAAACTGTGTTCCAAGCCTAGGGACAATTGAGGGAGAAGCTCAAGAAAGATCGAGCTGGCGGTCAACGACTCAATTCAGAGACCGCGACTTTCCAGCGAGAGGACCACGGCAATCCGCAAAGCAAAAGAAATCTCGAGAACCAGGGCATCTGCCCATATCGACCACGTCCTCAGAGAGGAATCACATACGTAGCACCCATTTTGTCGGCGACGGCTGTTGGAGAGGTCGGTTAGTGGTTGTCGGTCAGAAGCGTGGGTTGAAGGAAGGGAACGCCAGCCTTTTTGCTAAGAGAAATTTTCAGCCGAAATTTCCGGTGGGTCCCTGTAGGGTTTAGCAAGAACTGCCAATTCTGCCACGTCTCACCGCCCCCGCAGTCCACCGAATTTTTGGTGCGGCGCATCCAAATAATATTTGGAGATCCTCATTCTCAACCGCCAAGTGACGAAATAACCAGCAGTCGCCCATCCCTTCAAAATGGCTCCCAAGAAGACCACCACCCGCGCTCCCCAGGAGAACATCTCCCTCGGACCCTCCGTTCGCGATGGTATGCGACCACCCCTGGACGAATTTCGAGCAGATTGAGGAAGAGATCATGGACTAACGAAAATGTTTCAACAGGCGAGCTGGTCTTCGGCGTTGCCCGTATCTTCGCCTCCTTCAACGATACCTTCGTCCACGTCACCGATCTGAGGTTCGTCAGCCCATGAATAAGGAACATGAAATTTGGAGGAGAAAATTGCTGTGTTATATGGTTCAATGAGGCTAACTTGGGTGATTCCAGTGGCCGTGAGACCATCACCCGTGTTACTGGTGGTATGAAGGTCAAGGCCGATCGTGACGAGTCCTCCCCCTACGCTGCCATGTTGGCTGCCCAGGACGTCGCTGCCCGCTGCAAGGAGCTTGGCATCAACGCTCTTCACATCAAGATCCGTGCCACTGGTGGTAAGTTCAATCGGGAGTACCCCTCACTCAGACAGTCATCCTAATTCACATGCAGGTAACGGTACCAAGACCCCCGGTCCCGGTGCCCAGTCCGCTCTCCGTGCCCTCGCCCGTGCTGGCATGAAGATCGGCCGAATTGAGGACGTTACCCCTACTCCCTCCGACTCTACCCGCAGAAAGGGTGGTCGCCGTGGTCGTCGTCTCTAAGCTGCTCGCACATGGGTGGCTTGGATCGGACAGGAGATTCGCTATCTGGTTTCTCTGTGGCGTTGAGAATCACGAGGAGAACGGCTTTTTCGCCTGGTCTCCAGTCTACACTGCAGAGCCTGGTCAGGTTATGGGTTAGGACGCAGTAGACAGTTATGAATTCGCCCGAAGAAGGCCTATGAATCATCCTGCTTGTCAGATTTGTTCCATGATGTGATACTTTGCAACTGTACGGTTGACGACTTATGATGTAGTGAGATAAAAGCAATTGTATGCATTTATAAGCCGCTATGTCTACGATATGCGATCTTGATCCCTGAACTCCTCGCCAAATCATGCCTTGTTCATCCCTGTTATTTTACACCTGGCTTGAGTGTCCAGATTCCTCTACCGGCACCTCCAGTTTTGTTCAATACTGCAACCTTATCTAAAGCTGCTTTGAACTCATCGCTCTGCTTCTTGCCTGGGCAGTAGGGGTTGAAGTGGTCTACCAACATCTTGCTGGGGACTCGACCGTTGTGACGGTTGATGAATGTTTTGATCATGGCCACAAAGTCTTTAGACTTTAAATTCTTATCTGCGCCAGGAGTTCCTGAACGAGAACTTCCCCCACTCCCTGTATCGAGACCTTGACGGTCTGCCAAGTTACTCATGATGGCTGCTGAGCTTGGTCCTCCACGGCGACGGTTAGCCCCAGGACGGCCAGCCTGCCCGACCTCACCAGTCCATGTAACAGTGCCTATGGGAACTCTTCGCGCCTCTGCGCCAGCTTGGCGGAGGTGTGCCGCAGCCTGGCGGGCTACCATATTTGCTTCTTGTTGCAGAACAGAAATGTCCGCCTGTGCTTTCTGAGGCCCGTTCACAATAGCCTCGTGGTCGTAGGCATTGTTGACCGACTTTGCGAAGATACCGTCCAACATGCGCTTCTCATCGTGGACAGACTTATCTTCTCGGAAGTCTTCCATAGCAGCTACCAGTCCCATCTGCCGGAGCTCTTTGCTCTCCACGTCTGTTCCGCCTGCCACATTCTGAGCTGGTTCTGACGTTTGCTCCTGTTCGCCATCGCCGGAAGGAAGTTCAACTTCTGCTTTCTTGAAGAGCTCGCTTCGGTTGGCACTCGCATCTTCTCCTGTGTTGTAACTGAAGAGATCGTAGAGGTCTGACAGGTCATAACTGCTACGCTGCTTTGGATCCTTCAGGACTTTGTTCGTCATGAACTGCTTGAAAATCTGGCGGTGATATATCTTCTCTTCGATGGTCCCTTCCGTCATAAGTCTGTAGATTTTTACCGGCTTCTTCTGACCGAGTCTCCATGCTCTTTCTCGAGCTTGGAGATCTGTTGAAGGGTTCCAGTCAGGGTCAAAGATGATGATGCGATCAGCACCAGTGAGATTAGTTCCTAAACCTCCGGTGCGAGTTGTCATGAGGAAGACATGAATATCCGGACTTTCGTTGAATCTATCAATCATTGGCTGGCGCTGGTCGACGGGTGTCTCTCCATCCATTCGCACATAAGAGATTCCACATTCGCTGATGCACTTCTCGATAATGTTCAACATTTGTTTACCTTGTGAGAAGAGGAGCGTCTTGTGTCCATTGGGGATCATGACCTTTTGCAGCAGATCTTTTGTGAGCTGCAGTTTCGCAGATAGCTTAGGGTTCCCAAAGTCGTAGCCTGCCTTCTTTCCCAGAGTCTTGTCTAGCAGATCTGGGTGGTTACAGATCTTGCGTAATATGTCAATGCCATAAAGTGATTGTCGCCTTCGATTCAAGATGGCCGAGACCTCATCCGATTTGATGAAAGTCTCATACGCCTTATGTTGGCCATCAGTTAATTTGCAAAACAACACTTGCTCCGTCTTTTCTGGGAGATCGGCGGCGACATCGACCTTTAGGCGCTGAAGTAGATATTCTCCAATGGTTTCTTTAAGTGCTTCCGCGCATTTCTCTGCTGTCATGACCTGCAGATTGGATGCGTTGGCATAGCCACCTTGACGAATTGGGATCTCGAATTGTGCTCTGAAATTGACGAGGGTTCCCAACCGCATAGGATAGATAAAATCAAAGAGCGACCACAGTTCGGTCAAGTTATTCTGGACTGGTGTTCCTGAGAGAATAACACGATTCGGCGTGTTGAGTTCTTTGCAGGTAACAGTAATTTCGGCGTTTGGGTTGCGAATTTTGTGTCCTTCGTCCAAAACTGCGTAGTCCCATTCAACTGGCAGCAAAGTCTCGGCATATGTCTGAAGGCCAGTGTACGTCGTTACCAAGACATGCCCACTCTTGACGACTCCGTTGACGATTCTTTGAGCAGCCTTTTCTGACTTGGTGGCTAAGGGCTGGAAATGATCCAGATCATACTCGTCTTCGAACTTGGGATTCATCATACCACTGCCAGAAGCGTGCAGGATGGACACACGAAGTGGTGGCCACCAGCGGTGAAATTCACTCACCCATTGTCGCAGAAGTGTAGCAGGCGCAACAACAATGACAGGACGGCGTAGCTTTTTGCTGTAGTGAAGAGCTGCGATGAAGGCAATAAGCTGTACAGTCTTTCCCAGACCCATCTCATCACCAATGATGCCTCCGACGTTCTGCTTATAAAGTTCGGCAAGCCATTGTACGCCTGTTTTTTGGTATCCAAAGAGCGACGGGTGAATATCCCCAGGCAGTTTCAGATCATCGCCAAAGTTGTAGTCGGGAAAGTCAGGGGCTGGTTTGAACCATTCTTCTTCTTCATCGTCGCTCTCTCCTGCATCAGTAGACATGTCGACTGCTTGCTTCCGAGCCCTCCGTGCACGACTTCTTCGAGTCACCCAGTCGTTCAACCGGGCCTTGAAATGGGCTTCATTGCCATCGTCGATCTTACTAAGATCGATCTGCTCTTGATCGGCAGCCTTAGCCTTGGCTTTGTTCTGACGGCGTTGCTCTCTAATTAGATCATCCTCGTTCCCTTGCTTCCAGACATCATCATCGTGAGATTCAGAACCGGATGCTTCGGGTTCAAAATCCGCAGACGGGCTACGCTCCTTTTGAACGCGACGTTTTTTCCTTGGCCTTAACGAGAACTCACTCTCAACAGCTGGGGCTGGTTGAGGGGGTTCAGGTTCGGAATCAAGCTCGTCAGCAAATCCAGGTCTGCGAAGTCGTTGATGCGAAGCAGGCCCTTCAAGCTCTCCTCCAAGCTGTTCAGCTGCTGCCTCTTCTTCTGCATCCAGAATTGTATCGGCGAGTTGGCCTTGAATTCCTGCAGGTCGTGGTCCTCCAATCTTGGCAAATGGTGTAATCTTTCCGGTTCGAATCAGAAAGTCACGGTGGCTTTCACCGGGAAGCCTGGTAGATTTGGACTTAGTTGAGTCATCCACAGAGCTTTCTTCATGACGCTTCTTTATTCGTGCCTGGAAATCAGAGATGTCGTTGCTAACTTGTCTAATTTCTTCATCGAGTTTTGCGATTTCCTTCTGGATGTTCCGAGTTTGGTAGACATTACTGTGAGCAAGTTTCTCTAGGCGTTTCTTCTCTTTGTCCAGTTGAAGCTGAAGCCGATGCTTGGTGGCTTCCAACTTTTCGATGCGGTTTTGATCCTTCTTGTCCTCAGCTTCGTTGAGCGCAGCATTGGCTTGGAGTGTGATGTCGCGTTCAAGATCATTCTGATCTCTTACGGTGCCAGTCAAATTGCGCAGCGCATCTTCTTCATTGAGACCTTCGGTGTTCGGCTGCTCTTCTTTGTCTTCATCATCTTGAGATGCGCTTTGTTGTGCAACAGCAACCATTCGATCAAGAAGTGCTGCTTTGTCGACTTCTCGATTATCTGAGACCGTATCTTCAGATACCATGGTGAAGGGCGTGCTGGTTGCAGAGTTCACAAAGTTGCACTTCTCGTGCTCTCGGGTAAGGAGAGAGCGAGTAATCGGTTCTGCGCTTTACAAAATGAGAATATAGCCGGGTATGGTGAGTTAGCGCTGATGAGTCCTCATCCTCATGATTCAGCGAAAGCCTGAGATGGGTTGAAACTTCTGGGTAATGACAGGAGGTTGAAAATGTGCGTGAATGAGAATGCACCGAATTTGTATGGATTACGTTGCACTTGATTACGCGCTTCTAGCTTCGTTGAAAGACCTTAGTGGATCTGAAAATTCATCTGAGGCTGGAATCCTGGAGGGAAAAGTGAGGAATGATAATATCAATCAGTTGCGAAAAGTTGAAGTCGCCTTTTTACGCAAATAATAAGCTGTAATGACGTCGAGGAAGTGAAGATGAAAGACGAGTCTAGGCTGCAGGGCGTGCTAAATTTCGAGAGAAACGTGTGCTGATTGGTACGCACAGGAATCCAGGCACCAAGCGGGTCTCTGTTAATGGAAATCGATGTGCACCTCAACTGAGGTGCCTGAGGTAGAATTACCAGCAACAACTATTAGTTTATGCTTACTGTTGTATCTTCTTTCTTGTATCCTTCATCTACACTGAAGTATGTTTCAACTGAACCATAGTTGGGCACTTCTCATCTGTCTAAGTTCAGCTTAGGCATGGGCTGTTGAGACCGCTTCACGGCTTCAAGCGTGTTGGAAAGACACTTCGAATCGTAATTTATTGTAGCTTATGTAGCAACATTATGTCGGTACTTACTATACTAAAGTAGTTCAATTTGTTTTGTAAAGATCTCGAGTCTGAATTACAGTTGCTAGTTTGCTTGGCTGTCTTGGAAATACAGTGTAATTACCTCGACCTTGTTACCTACACTGTGAGACCAACTCCACCCGCCCCAGCATTGAGTTCAGATCACCACCTTCCTTATTTTTAACCACATCCACAATGAGTTGCATATAGTCGAACCATAACAAATCGACATTTTCTGGGCTATCCCACTATCCAAACTCAATAGAAGCTACGTTTTCAATATCGGTCCGATAAATCTCTCCCAATTGGGTCCCGTCTTCAGCTTCCCAATGACAGCGCGTCTCCATCAGGAACATACGACACATCTAGCGCCTATGATCGACTGACAACAAGTCCATCTCGCTGCAAGTGCCGGCACTACCGGTCCTCGTATAATACAGTCAGACTTTCCAATCTATTAGGGTTCAAAATGCGGTCTATCTTCTTCAAATTTAATCAGTCTCACCGCCTCAAGATTGCTACCCGTCCACGCCGGATTTGGCCTCTCGCTTCAGTCGCTTCAGTCAGAATGTATTCTCAGAGACCCTCATGGCTGGAAGTATGTTGCAATGACGTAAGGCCGACCCCTACGCTGTTTGCATGGAACCTGTCAAACCTTGCTTCTTACGATGGTTCTGACCCTTCAACCTCGTCTGCTTCTGGTGATTCCGACCAGCGGATCTATGTCCTAGGAGTAGGTAACTTAGGCCGCCTCTTCGCAAGTTCACTGGCCCAAGCGCCTGACAGGCCCCCAATCACATTGGTTGTTCACAGAAAGGAGCTCTTGGAACAATGGATCGAGAGTGACGGCATTGAAATCTTGCGTCAGGACAAGCTGGAGAAGAACAAAGACTTCGATATCGAATGGTGGACAGAGAATGAGCCGGATTTTGGCCCAGTGCGAGAGGTCGCCGACGGCGAAAAGTTAAAGAACCTCATCGTTTTGACCAAGGCTTCGGCTGCCCTACCACAGGTTGACCGAGTTCGAGGATACCTGGACCGAAACAGCACTGTGTTATTCGCTCAAAACGGAATGTCGAAATTGTGGCCTCCTCATGGATCCTTATACGTTTCCCATCGCTATCATAGCAACCATGAGCCCAACTTTTTAGCTTGTGTCACAACACATGGAGTGACATCCCAGGGAACATTCAAAAGTTTTCATGCCTCCCAAGCTGATGTTGTCGTCGGAGCGGTTCTCCCGAACTCCATTTCGCTCGGGAAAACAGCTTACTTAGTCAAGCAGCTACTGGAAGCCCCTTACCTAGAGGCTAGGTCTGTGTCTAGGGGAGAACTTTGGATTCTGCAATTGGAAAAGCTCGTCGTTAACGCGGTAATCAACCCTTTGACAGCTATTCTGGGGTGCAAAAATGGAGCTCTATTCACTGAATCAGATGGAGTGCTCGCACGAGTCATTGACCAGCTTCTAAGCGAAGCAAGTCAAGTGCTCCAACTTCTAGTGGCCCACGAGAGTAGCGCAGAAATCATTGGACTGCAGGAAGGACGTCTACCAGACGAGCCTGAGACGACCATCGATCTCTCCCTCAAGAGCCTGCATGAAAGATTCTCCCATCCTCAGCTGAAGGACATGATCTATCGAGTGGGTCACAAAGTTGGGGAGAACACAAGCTCCATGCTGCAAGACGTGCGTGCCGGCAGATCAACCGAGATCAGGGACTTCAACGGCTGGCTAGTTGAGATGGCAGCCTTCCTAGACCCGGGACTAGAGGTTACGGGCCACGGCACCTTGGTCGAGCTGGTGGAGGCTGGCAGAACCCTAGATGTGGATCAACTCGGAAGTTGCTTCAACGGTTCCGGGACAGATGCAGGAAAATGATGACAGAGTCATGGCTATTGGAGATCCGGGGACGTGCCCTGCCATCGGTTGTGGTCAATCCAACTTCCCTCCGCACATTGGATGAGCATGGGCCATGAGTGTTGTCCAAATAGGCACCTGGCAGATTTTGGCTGACCAGGGTTGTGATCGGCTCCGGGCCAACGTCTGCATCCTTGCAAAAGAAGCCAGCACGAGATAATGAATTAACAAGGCTCACATCCGCATTGGGGGATATGTCCTGTCGCATTTGACAAGGCGACTGGGAATTCCCGGAAGTGGCGTGTTTCGTTTCGTTTTGTTTGGCTGCGTTTGTTTCTTCCTCGGTCTCGATTACCAGGGGTCTAAACTCAACCCAACTTATAAGACTCAGTGATATAGGCCATAAGACAGGTGGTTATCGACTCGCGCTAACCCTCTCGAAAACCGCTCTGCCAACCAGATGAAACAAACGTTTTAAAGCCCATCTCTCTCGTGGGGCGAAAAAGAAACATGCAGGCATCTTAACCAAGTTCAGCGTCGCAATGCATCATCACCAAACACCGCCGTCATCGACCCAACCTCCCTCTCCTCTCCTCTCCTCTCTATCCTATCCATCTCTGGCCGATGTGACCTGAAAACTCAGACCGTTATAGCCCTGGGATGGGTCAGAAAGTCTCGGTCGACGGGGGGTTGACAAATCCATGACCAAGACTGGAAGGGGGTGTTGTGCCCCAAGTTTTATCACGCATCGTCAGTGTAGCAACCGGGACTTGAAGCCAGTTTCAGGCCTAGTTTTTCACAGATCGGGCAGTCTGCTTTATGATATTATGCAGTACCTACATCAAGTCAACAACATCAGCCAGCCATAATGCCTCGCTTAGAGACTGCACATCGGAGATTTCAAAAGAGATGTTTCAGCGGCGGTAACCCTCTACGTTCCCCGGCTCTCCGACATGTAGGTACTGTTGTCTTGCCTGCTTCCTAGCTGTGATGAGACGTGGCACAGCTGCTGCTCTTTCATGCTCTCAGCTCTGAGATGACCTCGATAGCCGTGGTTCGACACGACCTCAACCCCGGCGCATGAAGATCGTCCAAACACAGCAAGCTACACGACTTACATCTTGTGTTACCTCCTCTCGCCCGCTGTAAGACTGCACTTGGCGTCGTGTGACCGCTCAACGCGTCTCTTACAGACGCGCGCTCGCACATGCATACATACTGTCCCATTCCTGCTCACCTCACAACACGTCACAATGAGACACCACGCAGCTCGTCACAGAGCCAGCACGCATTCGCACCCGCATATCTGAATAACTGTTACTTTTCGTAGCTCCAGCTCAAAAAACGCCATCGTTTAGCGCCGTGACTCGCATCCCATGCGATGTAATGCAACAAGTTAATCAGAACCAGGCGGGTCTCTCTCTCAAAGTCAGGCAAACAGCAAGCAACATCAACTCATCCCATCACAGCCAAGATCGGGCCTTCTGTACTCTTCTGGTCATATAGCCTGTCGACAAAGTATTAACATCACGAGGACACCGGTGGGATGGACTCGACCGCCTTAAAGCCACAGGTGACATGACACCCAAAGGGCCCTTTGCCCTCCGTTTCATCGGCTCCATCCGCTCACTGGCAGCCTTTCTTCATGGTTGGCCCCCGCCAGTCGGCAACCATGGCGATTGTGCCGTACAGCACCGTCTTTGTACAGACAGCTACGTGGCAAGGTCCCGCCTTACCCTACCTATATCATAACTGATCGCAGCGGCCCCCTATACATACATGCCTACATCTCATGGGCAGGGACGAGATGCATGGAGTGTGGCAGGGATTTAAAGCATAAACACTTTCGTTTCGTCTAGCTCAACTGTGGAGACCGGTTCCGGTGAGACAAAGCATACAGGGGGGTGCTCTGAGCCAGATCCGAGGGAACCTTTGCAGTTTGGGCGTTACCCGTTGGCTCGAGCCGGGGGGGGGCCAACTAAGCAAGCTTAGTTGGCCACAAAAAGGCAGGACAGTCACAAAACGGTGGGACACCCGTTGGGCCCGATTTTTGGTGTGTTTTGCGGCATTTTCAATGTATCTTTATTCTGAAGGCGTCAACAGAGGTGAAATTGCTAAATCAATTGAAATAAAGCTTCCTGTGATAATATATCTGCTATTGACTGTAACTGTAAGAGGGAAATAGCTGCAGCGGCAGCAAGCTTGCCTACCAATTAATAACGCCTTCTCTAGTAAATTAGGTGCTTTCCTGTCCTTCCTGAGGCCTGTGACTAGCTCCTATAGCAGATCTTTCTTCTTCAATAAGGGAAATAAGGGCATCGCGAAATTGGGCTTGGTGTTAAGCCAGGCATGGTGTTGAGGGCACCGTTAGAAGGGGGGACTCGTAGTCAGGCAGGCAAGGCGGCGATGAGGGCATCGCAACTTCCTCTTCTTCCGATAAATCGATAAGGCTATCTTCTTCGTTAAAATCGGCATCAGCTGGCGGTTACATAAGTTGAAAATCGACAGAGTCATCGCTGTTAAGAAGGCCGGTTAAATCTGCTGCTAAGAGAGGCTTTGCTGCAAAGCCGGCGTTGCAAATAGCCTCACGAGCTTCCGGGGCAAGCTAGGTATCAATCATAAAGTAATCTTCCTTCTTCTTCAGTTATAAGGATATCTCCGCTCGTGATGCATCAAGAGAAGCGTATTCTATATCTCTTTTGGTGTATTCAAGCCACTGTTTAAAGCGCATCTTCTTTTCAACGCCATCAACGATAACCTCCTTCTTTTACTGCCACTCAGCTTTTATCTCTTCCATCTGCCGGATTGCAAAAGATCGTATATTCCGAAGCTGAGATCTCTGCTCAGCCTTTGCTCCTACTTTAATAAATTCAGCCTGTTGTTCACGAAGCTCTTCTAAGCTTATATTATGAAAATAATCTCCTACCGGTTTTCCTCGCTTTCCACGCTTTCTCTGATGATATCTCTTTTCAATACGCTCCTGACGATTGGCAACGTGCTTTTTCACGATATCTTCAAGTACAATAGCTTCGCTAACAATCTTCTGTACAGCTTCAAGTCCCCGGCGCGTTGGGGAGCTTAGAATATCGTGATAGCGGTTGCTGACATCCCTTGCTGTATCAGAGGCCAAAGGGAAGCGATTTTCCGCCGGTAAAAGCGAAGATAGCGCCGGATCAATAGCCTTACAAGTCTTTAACTTCTTCTTCAGCAGATAACTAACCGCCGGCACCTCGGTTAGCGGGAAAATGCCTGACTTTTCGAAGCCGGCGATGATGTAGGCAGCTGTGAAGCCTTCTTCAAAGATCTCCTGATATTATGAGAATTAGTATATAAAAAGAGGGATCTTTTGGAGAAGATGTAAGCTGCTAACACATACCTTAAAGGAGCCTGCAAAGTCACAGCAGTTAAACGTCAGATTTCCCTTCCGCAAAGCTTCTCGCAGCCTTTTTTGGTATGCATTCTTTAACCACTGAAAAACGCCTAGGTCCATCGGTTAAAGTATATGTGTTAAATGAGGAAGAAGGAAAGCAACGAGGATATTGAATTTTATACAATATTCTCTGAAGGCGAAGGAGCCGTGACCGGAGAAGCCGTCGATTATGAGCAACCGCCATATGAGCTCTTCTTCCTCCTTTCCTTCTGTGCCCGGAGGCGTATCATATGGAGTAATAGGGTTGAATTCGCTTTTTAGGTGCTCATTACACCCAAACCACTGCTCAAAATCCAGCTGACGATGTTGTACAGTAGCAGATTTCTCCCAAGACCACCGGTTAAAGTGCTTCACCCACTCGAGCGTTATCTCGGCGTTGGAAAAAGCTGTTTCCGACTGTGCAAAGCGCATATTAGGATCACCATCGATATCTGACCACTCGATCGTTGGAAAAGCTTTGAAGATAAGCCAAGGAGGAGTAGTTGCTCCTGCGGCGTTACCTGTACTAATTACCGTATAAGTCTCCCTATCTTCCGGCGAGAATACCTCTGTTAGAGTCTTCTTCTTAGTACATACAACGAGGCATTACACACGCTCTCGCAGTATTCCGACTCTAATTCCGGCTTAATCAGCATTCCAACACTCTGAGGCGCCAATCCCGTATCTGGTGATGACTTCAGAAAGTCGTTTAAACCACTGCTTCGTCTCCTCCACGCCGGCTTCTTCATACTCATAGCGAGCAGCTTCTTTCGACTTCAAAATCGATGTATCAAGCTCGGGATGATCGTCACGGAAGCGACTGTACCACATCTTTGAGACCGGCTGCGCAGCAGCATCACGGCGGCTTCTTATTGTATTTGCTGCATCTTCAATCTCGCCTTTAGAGGCCGGAAGACCGGACTTCTGCATCCAAATGATGAAGCATATAATAGCTTCTTCTTCGCTATCCGAAAGGAGTCGCGGCCGGCCCTTATTTGGCTCAGGAACCAGGCTAAAATCCGCTGTTTTAGCTTCTTCAAGCTTCTTGACGATACGCGCAATAGACGACTTGTGGGAGCCCTTATACTGCCGCTCAGCATCGCGTATTAAAAGAGGCTTCCTTATCACATTAGAAGCATCACAAGAGAGGCCCTTTTGGAGTCGTTGGCGTGAAGAAACCACCGCTTAAGCTGCTCTGATATTTGCATTTAAAGGCATAATGCACTTAGACAAGAGTACTCCTTTTTTGGCTAACTGGCGTCTAGATTTGGGTCGATTTTACATATAAAATCGAGGAAATTCGCGACAGCCGGCGGAGCGGGGTTGTCCCACCGTTTTGTGACTGTCCCGCCTTTTTGTGGCCAACTAAGCTTGCTTAGTTGGCCCCCCCCCGGCTCGAGCCAACGGGTATATCTTGTTTCAAGGCTTCAATTATAGGGCATCACAACATTCGGAGTCGAGGTGAACCGGCTCCATTTTCTCATCTTTCTAGCGTCACTACTCTGGACCTGAGAGAGAGGAGCCTCATGGCGTGATTCTGATGATGATCAAGCAGATCTTGTCTTCTATTATCTAGCGCCTTCGTCTTCCAAGTGTTCCTGAATCATGGCACCCCGATAGCTATACTCGACTTCGTCTCCCGAATCCGAATCTAGCCACCCCAGCCCCAGCCTTTCGTGCTCTACGCTTACATGCTCCGTTTCCTCTTTTGTGGTATCAAGAAACATCACAATATGCTCCTGTTCGTCCGTCGTTCTACATACACAAACCCGAAAAATACGCTGCGCCAAAAAAGGAAACCTGCTCCGCCCATGATCCTGCTTTTGCTCCCGTACATAAATGATTAAGAGGTAGAATATAGTTATAAGATAAGGGTAATAAGTGACAAGAAAGTGTGATCAGCCACATATCCCAAGCGATTGGACGGTTTCCCCTGGCTGAAGGATGGGGAATATTAAGTGCATGTAAATAATTCTTTCTCCTTTTCCGGGGCTCCAGGTCTATAGTTTTTCGTAAAGCGACATAGGAGATCATAGACGTAATAAAATGGAATACAAGACAATTTTTGAGAAGGGGAATGGGGAAGTGAAGTATGATTAATGTTAAAAAAAGGGTTCGTGACAAAAAAAAAGGCCAGTCTCGAATACGAAAGAAGAATGAAACGGCCTGTAAGCACGGAACAAAAGAAATTAATACAGGGATAAAAGAAACAAGTCGTGGGTGCGTTGTGCCCTACCTGGGCTGAAACTGGTGTGCTCAAGTCGACAACTCTAGGAAGAAGGCCTTGGGGTCGTTGATAAAGTTGTCGTAATTGTTATTATGTTGGCTGAAAGCAGCCAAATGCAAAAGCGAATGTGTTTGGGCGTAGGTCGAATGATCGTAAAGAAATAAGGAGCGTTCTGAAAGGGGAATGTGGTGTTTTTGATGCGTCGCGATTATAGAATGAACCCTCCGCTGGCATAATTATTTTTCTTTTATTATTGAAGCTGATGATGGGAATATAAGGGCTCTTCGGATTCTGCGTTTGAGGCTACAGCTGGTGATAATGACTGTGACAAAGCCGCCAAAGTTGCTGGATCCTCAACCATTAGCTGCTCAGCTCGTTCTCGACACGCTGCAGGAGTAAAGCCAGTGCCAACTTTATTGGCGACGATTCTCCATTTCTCGTTCTCGTAGTCCTGAAGGGCAGTTCGAAGCTTTTGGTCCTAGGGAGAAAGTCAGAAAATTCTTCAATCACACCACCGAGGTGATTAAGGGTTAGTTTGCTGGTTAACGTACCGTCTCGTCGGTCCAGTTCGTTGTTTTAGCTTTGAGCTTCGTACAGTATCGAACTTGTAATGTCCCTGAAGATCGTCCTGGAAAGAAGTCTGCTATTTGCTTCCACGTCAAGTTCTTGTTTTCCTTCAGTTCGATCAACAGCTGGTCATCTTCTGGCGTGAACTTCAGTTTAGGACCTCGGGGGCGAGGTGCTGGATCCGGCATTCCAATTTGTCCCACAACGCTTGGAGCTCCCCCTAAGCCGTCGTCGCGGCGCATCATCTTGGAAGGTGGCTCCGAGTCGGGGAGGTGGTGGTGGTGATGTATAGGCTGGTGTTGAGGCTGTGAAACTGCCACGGCGGCAGCGTGAGCATATGCTGCTCCCAAAGGTGTCTGTTGCATGCCACTGAGATCCGAATGGTCCAAGTCAGCCATTCCTGTAACAGATAGATCAAGATCACTGGGTCGTGGCCGCTTAGAGCCGGGTGGAGGCACAGAATGCTGAGGGTGATTCGGTGGTGTTGGGGTCGAAAGAGTCTGGTACATAGGGGCCATGACTTGTCCTGGGGCTCCAAACTGAGGCGGCCCCAGACGATGGTGTCCTAGATGAGAAGGGTCCATGACCATCTGTGGTGATGGATGCTGATGGTGTTGAGCCATTGCTGCGTGCTGGACATGAGGGTTTCCGTGATGCGGGTCGGGAGTGCCATGAATACCAGCAGCCGGGCCTCCAGGATGGTGAATAGAGGCCCGAGGCTGCTGGTGTCGTGAACGCTGATGAAGTGACGTATCATATGCTTGCTGATGTTGATTTTGCTGTCCTGATTGTGAGCCCTGACCCGAGTAGTCCACGGTATAATCCCCCACTCGATAGGTGCCCGCCAGCGTGCCTCCGATACATGAGGTCCTCCAGAGCGAACCGCTCTGGACGGCCGCTGGGCTCTGAATGGAAAGAATTTGACAGGATGAAGCCCTTGCGGGCTACGGCGAGGAAGAGAAAGGGTTATTTAGTGGCGTCCAAAACGGTGTGATTTGTGTGCGTCGAGCTAGGCTTCTGGGTATTGTATTTTGCGTCTGAAGTGTAAGTCGATAGCGTTACTAGCTACTAAGCAGCTTGCCACATATATTGTCTGAATTTTCACTGATTGGTACCGGGCCAGAGGCTTTCCCGTTTCCGTAGTTGAGTGAGACGCTGGTGACTGGCGTTGGAGGGCCGTGTTGGGGGGGTGAGCTCAGGCAGGAGTTATAATAGCGTAACGGTTGTGAGTAGTCCAAAGGAGCGTGTTGAATGCGCATTCAATCCGAAGCTGCTGTCTTGGAGAGAAGGCATAAGAGAAGGACTTGATTAGGATGAATACTATTATGACATACCACTACTGCACCGAGTAAGGCAGTCGATAGGAAGGCGAGTTTGTAGAAGCGGTAATGCTTTATTTTGTATGATAGGATACGTCCCCTCACAAGATCTCTTTTAGCTCCCGGCCTGGGGTCAGTAAACGTATTTAACACAAGGGCTAGTAACCTGGCAAGCGTTGCCAGTACCAGGGCAGGCCTATATCGTCTGATGACGGAGTAGCTAGAGCAGGGTCGCAGAGGGAGTGGATCACTGGCCTCTCTGCGTTCATGCTGCAGGTTAAAGCACTTGGAGATTTTGCCCAGTCCGGTATGAGAACAATCCCCGTCCGACAAGTGCTGGGCTGCGGAGACTACCTGTTAACCAAGGCCAGGGTCTGGAGGGTGGTCAATTTGACGATCTTATGTCCATTGCAAGGTCCCCAGGGTGCCTGATATAGAAACAAGAGCCACCCCTGGCATCCATCATGACTAGCAAGGATATGAGCACAATGCAATAGCATTGCTTTGAAGACAAGCTCTCTCGATTAGATGGCAATTTGCCATTGTAAAGCCCCTGCGCATAGAACAATTAGGAAAATGTACCTCTGCTGGAAAAGATGACACAGAAGGACGGTGGGCGGAGGTGCTTATTGGGGCACAATGCCAACTTGAAACGCGCTTCGCTTGAAGAGCGTGAGACTAGACCACACTGATGTGGCCAAGAACAGCCGTAGAAACACAGCAGCAAAACAGCCATTGTCAGGTTTTTCGCCGCCTTTCCAAAGAAAGAGCCACAGAGAGTGGGTGCCGAGCTGATGGCGTGGCAACAAGGGAGAAAACAGCTCTGGTGCTCGGTGCAGGACAGGAGTAACGGTGTGGAGCGGAGGGTTATAACAAACCCAGGGTTTGCTATAGTAGATGGCTCAACCGGGATCGTGTCTATCAATTGGACTAGATCGCAAGCAGAACCATTCTCCACTGTCCGGGAACCTCCGTTTGGCAAATCTGGATGGGAAAACAGGGAGAAACCCATCATGGATGGGTGAGTGTGCACGCCGGGTTGTCGGGGCTGGTCCAGATTTGATCAATGTGAGCGCACGCCATGATGTTGTTCCGCACAAGCTAGATCGACATCCTGGTTAACGGTGGCTGGATTGAACAAGCTCCCGCACTAAAGTCAGGGACCAGATACGTGCAACAGTCAACTAACAACTGCCTAGAGCCAGAAGTGGCCTCGCGGCTCATGGACAGGGCGCACCTGGGTATGTGAGCATGGGCCAAGTCCAGCAAACGGGAAAATCGACCCTGCGAACCGATTATCTGGATCACTCAATAGGGGAGGGCTGAGAGGAACGGTAACGGGCAGCGACATCCACATCAGAATTAGTGACCGAGATGAGTCTGTTAGTGACTGCCTTGGCAAGATAATGGATGCAAATGAGAGCTTCTGGTAAAGGCCATGACGCCGAAAAAGTTGGGAACTCAGACATATGCGCAGATGCTTGCTTGTCTGAGAAGCATGGAGCTGGACGCGATGCGATTCTGCATCAGGCTGGACCTACCCGGTTCAGAGCCGGGACCAAGATAGAAAATGTGTCTTGGCTTGAAACCTGACGATATGTCAAAGGGACGAACGCCCCATATCGAAGCCGCTATCGACAGTGGCTGGTGCTGGTGCGTGTGCCCGGAACAGCCTTATTGAGCGGGCATTGACACTCCGTTCGGAGTGCCCAAGATTGCGCTGCTCAATGCCTCATGCCAGTCAATCAGACCGCCCTTGGAAGGCGTGCATCGCGTAGGGTAACAGGCGTTTTGAAGTCGAAACACGCATGATGTTGAGGCCGAAAGCAGCCTGGGATTCCGGCAAGATGGTGTTCCGGCGGCAGGGACGCATTAGCAAGCATCTCCTGATGTGCGAGTGTGACAAGTCAAGTCGAGTCAACGGTTTTGTCACTGCCATTGTCGTCATGAAGGAGACGTCAATGGGGGGATCGGATTCCAGGACCCCGGTTCAGGAACAGGAACAGGAGGTCGGGGATGGCCTTCTAGAAGGACCTTCTAGCGCGTACAGGGCCTTGTTGGGAGTCGGGACCTTGGCTAGCGCAGAGGACCCTAGTTGCTGGTGGAGCGGAATGAGCACGCGCCGCTCTGAGTGTGATTGAAGATGGGCAATAGTGGATGTAAGTTGTCGGACGGTAACTCCTTAGGGGTATCCGGCGATGAATGGGCTCAATTTTGAGTGGTGATGCTTGCTTGGAGTTGGAATGTAGAGGTGATGATAGTGTCAAAGGGGGGATGATGAGTAGCAAAATGGAGGCTTGGCTGAGAGGGGGAACAGGGGGAAGTTGCCCGAGCATGATGTGACCTGTGTGAAGATTTGGAAAGAACCACCAAGGCAGACTGGGGATCAAAATCGAAGAAGGAGCAGGTGTCACTGTGCCTTCCAGGAAAATGCCTTGGAGCTTTACGTAGTACGTGGGCACTAGGTACCTAAAGAACGAATGTTATCGATGTCAAGCGGGCGATGGTAGGTAGCAGTTGGCCTAGAGAATGCAACAGTATCGCTTCCCCACGATGACAGCAACCTAATCTCAGCTATATCCCGAGCTCAATATTACTTTTATCAACAAATCTATCACAGCGAAATAGTGCCAACATGGCAAGCTAGATCGTGGATCAACGGATAGATCGAAGTTTTTGGCCTATGAATAGTATTATTCTAGGTTGGCAGCTCATCCAAGCTCTTCTGCATTATCTATTTGAAACGCTGAATACACTAGACATAGTGGTTTGACAGATCGATATAGGCAGGATTGTCTATAAGTCAGTGATGTATACCGAGATTTAATATTATTAATTGGAAACATTGACACGAACGGTTTCTGTTCTGTTGATCTTATCTAATCTCTTTGCTCGTGGTATTCATTCTCAGTAAATCCAGCTGTTGGCAATTATCTGATCTGAAGCTGGCACTTTATGGTTTAACCTCGAACCAACACAACCCAATGCATTGCAAACCTAAGATACCCTAAACAATTAGACAAGACTATTGACCAAAGCTCACTTTACGTGATGTTGAATAAGCCAGCCATGGCCGGAGCATTGTCTCATCAAGTGATAGTCTAGCTCAGCTCAACGGCCCGGAAACTCGAATGGCCGTGGGATGTGACCAACTGCCTACCTGCCGTGAGCCCAAGACCCAATTCTGTGGAGGGATCGTCCATCTTACCGAGCAATGGCAGCCCAGGGCCTGGTCTTTGACGCCATCTTTGGCTCGAACCACCTTGTAACCATCCCTAGTCAAATCTTACCTCACCTTACAGGCTTCTCACTGCAGGTACAGAACGCCTAGACTAAGGTATGTATGCGGGTCACTTGTCAAGGAGGTAAAATGACATGGGTTCGCCTGGGCTGGCCTGGGTTGACAAGAATAGTAATCGACGTCAGCGAAATTCGCGTAGATCTCCAGCTCTCGACCACTGAAAACCCAACGGCCAAAAATAACAAGATACGCCCGTCCTAATGCCATTCGCCCCACAACATAGAGAGAAAAGATCTTCAGTGAATTTCCAAAGATATCGTTATAACATAGGTGACTATAGGTAAACGAAAACCCTAAATAGGAGGGGGAATTTCTGCTGATCTATTTGAAAAATCTTTACCTAAATTGCCATAGGATCTTCTCCCAACTCCACGCCCACTCAGACTATCAAGCTATCCAAGCTTTTCTATTTCATAACCTCGCTTCGAATATTCGCATGAATGCATAAATGACCAATTTTACTCCCCCACGCAGCTGACTGACAGCTCAGCGCGCTTCCACGCCTTCGGTCAAGCCGCCTTTTAGTACCGTACGGCCCTTGCACGAATCTATTCCCAATTCTGCCACCTACAGTTTTCTATCTCCCTTCTCCCAACGACACGGTCAATTACCCGGCTATCGACGTGGGTCATCCATGCGAACCCCTGTCGCCATCCGTCATCCGTCATCTACATCCCCATGCATCTTGCTGGTCGATGTCGATGACTTCTTTTTAGACTTTGCACCCTAGGGAGAAAAAAGAAAGAAAACCAATTTCTGTCTATACTAGATCCCGTGCCAGTGTGCGATCTAGATCTATTAGAGAACTCTACATAATTTCATATGACTTGATGAGAAGAAATAAACATGGTCTAATTTTATTTATAATTGTAGGGTTTATGATAACATATCCCAAGTTATGACCATGTTGGAGTATTTTCAGCTTCATCACGAGGATGGCGTAATCCAAATCCTCTGCCTATGTTATCGCCACCATATAAGGAAACCATCCCGTCACTAATCAAGTCAAGTGATGCGTTATCTCGGCTTCAATTTCTCCATCTTGTCATTTTAGCATAGCTATTTTACAACATGCATAAAAAATACACCCAGTCTGCCCAGGTCAACTAATTGATTACAAAATGAAATGCTCCCTTCTTTGATGAAACAACGCCCATTTACCCACTACTTTAAGCAAAGTTATCCGATCGGTCCACCCAAATATCCTCCAGTTCCGCAAAGTTAACGAAATGCACTGGTCTGTGCTGGTCGCTATAGAACGGCAGTGGCGTATCCAGCTTGACGTGAACAGGCCTCTTCTCCATTCCATTAAACGCGTTGCCCATAAAGCTGTAGTTCCACTTGCCATCGTCCGGTACCAAGAAGAATCCCCTGAACCGTGGGCTCAGCAACAGCTTTCGCTTCTCACCCATTGTTGTAGTAAATCCTTGAGGTTGATCACTCTGGGTGTCCTTGTTCTCAGCTCCCCACTTGTAGCCTGCTGGTGTCAGGCCCCACGCCGATAGAGACACACTGCCAGGTGTGAATGCAACCGAGACCGTGACAGTGTTGGTCTTGTCCCACTCGTTATGCGCATCGAGGAGCTTTGAGTGCTCTGTCACATCCATGGCCGACATGTAAGGTAGTTCGCTGCCAGAGACAGTGTGTATCACACCCAGAGGCTCCATTCCTTCAAGGAACTCGCTCTGAGGAAGTTGCTGGGGCAATTGGACGTTGCGGAGGCCGCCAATCTGGGGGATCATGACGATACACTTGATCTCCTTGACCTGGTCGTTGTCGGGGGCTGAGGAACCGTACAGGTAGCCGGCCACTTGAACTCTGAGGTCAGCAATGGTGATGAAGCGCTTCAGAATGTTGTTTGGCATGACGTAGGTGATATCATCGAGATCGTTGTCAACCGACGAGACGTAAATGTTCTTCGCTCGTGTGCGCAAGTTGGATGTAGCAATAGCTCTTGTTCGCCATTCAGTTTTGGAGGCAAACGTTTGCTGCTCGAACTGCGAAGTTGTGGTGACAATGATCTCTTCGCCATGGACGTTCTGGGTCTTGGTAGTCACAGCCGTCAACTGTGCCTGCTCTTGTTGTTGCTTCTCAATTTCGGCGGCTTGTTGTCGTTGCATTGATGGGGCCGAGATTTCCATACCCAAGATAATGTCTCGCACTTCACTCGTCGTCAAACTGGAGACATTGACATTGTTCTTCTTGCCATAATCATTCAGGATAAGATCTCGAAGCTGCGTTTCAACCT
The DNA here is from genome assembly GCF_000260195.1 of Fusarium odoratissimum NRRL 54006. Classification (NCBI taxonomy): domain Eukaryota; kingdom Fungi; phylum Ascomycota; class Sordariomycetes; order Hypocreales; family Nectriaceae; genus Fusarium; species Fusarium odoratissimum. Next base: position 197,303 of record NW_022158700.1, on the reverse strand, counting down.
TGATCCAGTCCTCGTCTGACAGTGATGGCCAAATATGGTGCTCATGTGTGATGACAGTCTTGTCAGGTCGGAGGATGAGTTTGGTCTTGTCGGGGTTGACGTGAAGCGCTCGCAGAATAAGAACAAGACGAGAGAAGGCAGTGTAAGACGAAATACTCTTCAGCCACTCATCGTACAGGTTGAAAAGCACCATCTGAGGTTCAGTGGCACGAAGAATCATGTCACCAAGCTTCTCCACCTTCATCGCTGCCTGGAAGGGAAGCTGAAGCTCTGAGGCCCGAATAGAAATATTGGGGAAGTCGAGCAAGTGGACTTCGAGAGGATCCAAGAGACCCTTTCTTGTCACAATCAGCTGCTTGGGTTGCTCTTCTACAGGCAATGATCGGATCAGAGCAGCGACTTCTTCGGCTGTCTTCCACTTGGCGAGCTGACCAAGACGCTTCTGTCCAGCCCAGACACTAGTGTGAATGATCTTGAGGAACAGCTGTCCGGTTCGTGGGTTGAAGATGAAGATAGCACCGTTGATAGGCTTGGTTGTCAAGTTACCCTCGAAGGTCTTGTGAATGGTGACACGGTAGACGTTTGTGTCATCGATGAACAACTGTGTCTGGTTGCTGAACAATTCCGAGTAGTTCTGGGAGTTCAAGAATTCCTGGTTACTCTCAGAAGCGTAGAGTTGTAGACCCTTTCGGATACGCTCACGCAAAACGTACAGAGCGGGGTTGGCCTTCATGATCTTGGCCATAGCCTGCTGCACAAGAACCTTGAGACCAGGGAAGTACATGCCGTAAGCAGAATAGAGGTTGTAGGCAAGATCAATACCAATCATTAGACCAGTAGCTGAGGGATAGATACTGGCACTGTCTGTTGTATAGTCGAGATACTTGGCACGTGTGTACCGTTCAATATCGTGTGAGTCGTAATCGCCATATCGGAGCTGGACATCAATCCAGAATTTGTTGGTAGTTGTCTGCTCAATAACATCCTTGGTATCGTAAAGAAGTGATGGTCTGGTCACGTTCCACTTGTGGTTGGAGAAGAGAAGGATATCGGCACAAGAACTGTTCATCTTGTAAGACTTTCGAGGATGAATAGTCTCTTTCTGAACTGTTTCAATGCCGAGAGATTCCAGTTCCTGGTCAAATACCTGGCAAAGATCCATAACAACAGACTCATGGATCTTCTGCCACAAATGAGCTCGGAAGATCTGGATCAGCGAGATCTTCAGAGTAGGAATCTTTCCGTGCAAGAAAATGCCAGTTAAATCAAGCTGGACCTGGAAACCCACGTAGACGTTGGCTCGGTTGATGGTGGGTGACCACCACAAAGTGAAGCGGCGGTTAGGAATTTGATTCAAACCGCTTCTTTGTGCATTAGTCAACTTCTTGAACTTCATAGACTCTTCAAAACCGCTCGCCTTTTCCCAAAAGAGGCCTTCCCATGATGGGAAACCTGTTGCCTTGAAAAGGGTATGTTCAAGGATGGTCTCAACACCACCCAGTGCTTGGATCACATCGGTACGATAAGCGTTCAAGTTCCACAATTTTCCATCATGACGTTGACTAGTCCACCAGAAAGGATTATTCTTCATCAATTGATAGATCTTGAATTCAGCTCGAGCTCGGAAACCCTTATCGAAGCTCAGGGTGCTCCTGTCCTTTTGGAACAGGGTGTTGATTCGAGGCAGACCGCGGTCCCAACTATCCTCGAGATCCTCGAGAGTGAGACGACGGTTCTGTTGATTGGCTTCAAGACGTTTCTGGGAATATTCTGTCCAGACTCGTTGAGAGTCGATGAACTCGGCCTCCCAAGGGATGATATATCTGAAAATGTTCGGGATGAGGGTCTCCTCATCATGGGTCATTCCTGCCCTGTAATGAGTAACGCCAGTGTCGGTTTGCTTTGACCAACGCTTATCACTAGCAGGAATAAGAATGTGTGAGCCCGAAATCATACCAAGACCACCAAGCTCCTTGGGGGTGTAGAAGACGGCAGGAGGGAAACGAGAAGGCATCTTGGAGTTTAGACCGATCTTGACTCGAGTCTGAATCTTGGTCTCGCACTTGACAATTGTATCAAGCAGGTCGACGGTCGATACAGCCGCCTCACGATAATAAGTGAAGAGGGCGATCAACGCTGTGTTCCACTTGTTGGCGATCTTGGTGAAAGTTGTAGAGCCCGATGACATGAGAATCTGTCGAATACGATTGTTGAACTTCTGGATATCCTCCTCGGTGACTTGCAGGAAAGCGTGAGCAGTCCTCTCCTTTGTGGTGTTGTCCACGAGAGACCACACACTATCCTTGACCGGGAATTCTTCATTCTGGTTACGAATCTTGGGGAGAATGCGGACTTCGAAACCACACATAGAGAAGAGCAAGTTCGGGTTATCACGACTGTAAACGCTGACAAAGCTTTCATCCCACTCAATCGTGGTTACGGATCGAGGCAGACGGTTCTTCATATCCCAGAAGACAGCTCGTCCGAGGTTCACATCATGGCGCATCAGACGCATGCGAGAATCTCTTGGCCAGCACTTCTTGCTCTTGTATCCGATAACGTTCTCAAAGTTAGGGTCGGGTTGTTCGGTAAGGAATCTCTGGATGAGGTCTCGAGACTCCTCAGCAGTAAATCGGAGGAAGATCCAAACTTTGTCGATATATCGAGTGTAGAGTCGGATAGGATGACTGGACTCAGTCTCGCGGTCACGGAATTGCAAGAAGTCGTTGGGACTCTGAGGTGGTCCAGCAATCTCGCTGGCTCGCTGAGGACCCAGAAGCAGAAGATCCAACACAAGACCATAGAACTGGAACACAAATGCAGAGAACTGTAAGCCACGGATCATACCATAACTGTTGACATGGTTCATGTCCTTGTAGGTGAGCTGGACGTTGTTCTTGGCTGTGATATAATCCGCCAAATTGTGGTCCATAATCAGTCTGAGAAGAGAGTTCAGAAGCGTGAGCTCCATCTTTTCGTAAACCTTGGATAGTTCCGTCTCAATCATGACATTACATTCACCATTCTCAGTCTGCCACACACGGTCCAGGTTGTTGATCCCCTGTGCCCACTTGTAAACAAGCAAAGGCGGGACCTCGGAATCTGATGGCTTGATCCAGGCAGGGAAAAGATGTCGCTGATCTGCTTGATACCACAGATATTGATCCAGGTAAGCATCGCTAATCTTCTCGATAGGCTCAATATCGTAGACAGGGTTGATGGTGCTGTAGTTGTCGTTCATGTCGATGTTGACTTCCTTGAAAGCTCGCTGGGTAAGCAAGAATCGCTTGATTCGCTCCAGTGTGGTTCCAGGACTATCATATGCTTGCTCAATCAAAGCCAATTCCTCTCGTTGACTTTGGTTGAGACGGCCCTTCACTGAATATGCCTCCCTAAGGCGCTCAAGCGCAAGAATGAGGATCTTGGTGTCGTGCTTGTAAGAAACACTTGGGAAGGGGATAGGAGAGAACTTGCGAGACTCAAGCCAATGCACGGTAGTGGTGTAGATGGCAATAGCTTCTTCGGAGGATACGTAAGGGCCATCCTTCATGTGGTTGTGCTGGCGTTCTTGCTCAGCCTTGAGCCAAAGTCGGGTCAAACGACCAACGTTTTTCTTGGCGACAGTCTTATCAACAGTAGCTCCTCGTCGAATACGCTCACGGTTGTAGTGGGCAACTGAGATCCACCAATCGGCCTTGGACTTGACGTATCGGAGAATGATGTTCTCAATAGGTGCAGGCAAGCCCGGAACCTTCCAGGGGATGTTGCTCTTCCAGCATCTCCAGGCCTCAGATAAATGCTGAAGCACAGTGTTGACCTTGTTTTGCTTGATTCCCTCAGGCATCATGTCCATAAGATCAGCCATAACGGATGCGCGGAGCTCCAAATCAAAATGAGACTCCACACGTTGCTTGGTGACGGTCTTTGCAACTCCCTTGCTGTGTCGACCCTCAAACTGACGAGACAAAAGATTTCCTAACCATCTCTCAAGCAAAGGAATAATACCTCGCATGAAGAAAAGCCAAACTCTCCAAGCGGGAGCCCAGAAACCACATCCAGGTCCCTTACCGACAGGTCCAGAATTAAAACGGTAGTAAATCAGATGCTTCAGATCCTTGCAAGTTCGAATTTGATGCATCAGCTTGTATTTGTATCGGTACATACCCGTCAGCTGACCAACGTGGTTGAAGGCGTAGAGGATACCATCTGCAAGTTGGAAGGCATCAATGTTTCCAAGTCTGTACTGAACTTGGGCATCAACGATAAGCTTTGTAAGTCTCAAGATCTCTCGCATGAGATGGAAAGCGTTTCCAAAACGTGACTTCTTTCGCTCCTTGGTGGTCAAGGTCTTGACGGGCTTCAAATTAAAGTTGTAATCGAGGTGAAGATACGTCAAGTTCTTGCGGTGGATAAGAAGGTTAAGCATGTTGAAACCCTGGCGACAAACCTGCAGACCAGCCTCGACCCAGTCAATGGTTGTCTGCTGGAAGAACTTGGTTTGCTTGAGTGATCGCATCAAGTTCTGCTTGTTTTGCGCCTTGGGCTTCTTCTTGTGCAATTCATTCAATACGAAATTTTTGAGGAGTTTCTGGTACGAGACTCGGACCTTGACTGGAGGTCGATCGGAGGGGGGGTGCTCGAGGTACCACTGTTTGACTAGAGGCACATCCTGTGCTCGAACCATGCGTCCGGATCGTCGGTCAAATGGGTAAGGCGCCCACCAAAGTTCGACAGCAGATGATGTGTTCTCATTCTCGATATCTTCGTCGGCAAGGAATGGCTCGACTCCAGTAGGCAGCTCAAAAGCATCGTCTTCGGACTCCTCAATGTTACCAGCGCCAAATATCTCATCCTCGTGGGAAACCTCGACATTCTTGGGTGCGACGGTTCGCGAAGAGATGGGATTGATGCGGCGATCAAAATGGAACGTCGGAAGATCAGGGTCATCTGCACGATTGAATACGACCTGAGGGTGTGAGTGCCACGATAAATGAACACTTCTTGGTAGCGAATTATAGAGGTATGGGTAGGCGACCCTGAACTCGGTTCGGATGGGGTTTCGGAAGATGATGCGATCAATCGCATTAAACTCGCCAAAGTCTTCATCGTTAGGGTCGATATCCTTGTATAGTGGTTCAAACCGAGGACCGCCAGGAAGGGCGACGTTGAGAGCCTTGGCTGTTAACAAGCTCTTGAGGTCGAAGAGATAGAAGTAGTTCTTGTCAACGACATCAGAAACAAGTGGTCGGCTCAGACGGAAAAGTGTCGCCATCTGAGGTAGTGTGAGGTTCCAGGCCTTGTAGCTTGGACCGTTGACGTGCGGTGTGTCTAGAAGGGGTCTGTAATCGTAGAACCATTCATATACGGCCTCGTCATCTTCCTCGTCCAACTCCATCTGAATCGGCTCAAGTGGCTCAACATCCTCCAAGTTTTCGGCCCACGACAGGGGAGGCTCTTCGTCATCGAAGGGCGGGAATCGCATACGCTTGAATAGTCGTCTGTCGGCCTTTTCTTTGCGCATAAATGTCCACATCATAGCCCACTGCGCAAAGAAGACAGGTTCGATAACACGTGGGATCTCGTTGACCAAAGTCAAGCATCCATTTACATGATATAGCACCTTGACTTCTCGTGCCGATTCCCATGGCATCGGCATATTTTCGAGGAGCTTTAGAACTGCGTGTGGCATGAACTTAAGGGCTCCTAGGTAGCTTCTCTTATCATTCGTATATTTCTTCTGGGAAACATCTCCGATATCCTTGACAATCTTTCGCAGATGTTCGGGGGGCATATCGGCCTTCTGTGTCTGGACAAATCCTCCCTTGCGCTTCTCGCCAAAGCGGTTGCGTTGCGACTTCACCCATTCCTTCTTCTTCTGTGCGAATTTCGCCATCTGGGGGTCGGTTGGAGGACGATAACCTGGTGGTGGCGGAGCTGGAGTCGAAGGAGGAGGAGGCAGGGAAGAAGACGGCGGCGGCGGAGGAGGAGGTCCCCATCCTGGGGGAGGAGGTGGAGGGAGTTGCGACATGATTGTTTCTTGATGCGCTGAAGAGAAAGGAAAGGATCGTGAAGCTGTCGCTATTAGGCTGAGCGCCGTTGCGCGTGATTAGTCACGCTACCGGTTCCAAAGCGCTATCAGTATTAATATTAGTAGTAGCTGCTTTGTCGCGGTTGTTTGGTGATGAAATTGATGCTGGTCGCGCAGATTTTGAACGAGCACGACCAGGGGTAGATGGTAGGGAGCTTTTGAGAAAGTTGCCTTCATCACGATAAATTCTGGGCGATGGCCTGGAGACGCGCTTCAGTGGGTCTTCTCACGTGACTCTGACAACATGGATGTAAGTCGTGGTTCATACTGAATGCAATCCATGATGCCTGAGACTTATTTATGATCTTAGCTAGTATTTATACTGCTTAACTAAAGTAGCTTTCATTACGGAGCTAGATCTCATATGGGTAGATTTCTATCTATTCATACATGCCGGTATCTCTATTCAAACTACCTTGCTATTGTCTACAGTTGAGAGTTTGACAACTCATTCTATAGTTGAAGGCGAGATTAGGGAATTAGGAAACATATGTAGCTTCAACTTAAATTATTATGTTAGTTGTGATAATAACACTGACAATGACAGACAATGAGGATGTCTGTGAACATGACCAGTATGTAAGTGGCATTCCATGTTTGACTTTCAGGTCAGTTACAAATATTACATGCCACACCTCCACGCAAAGCCAGCAGAAACCAACACTAACTATGAGAAGTATTAATTAAGGAAGCCTGAGATAAATAGAGGCATCACTATTAAAACTAACAAAAGGGCAAAATGAAAAAAGACTATAGCATACCTGGCTGAATATGGCCGAGGTATAGGGTAGGTTTCTCCCAATGTTATCTGCCCAATGATAGCTGCCAGAATTCAGTCACTGACTTAGGTAATACTCAAAGCTACAATCATCGTCCAAGGTTAGCATCACTCAACCGACCATCACGACGGCCAATTCGTCCCGCAAACCACCTTAGCACGACACAGATCACCATCAATCAAAATGGCGCACCTCAGTAGGTCAAATAGAGACCAAGAATTCCGAACTCTGCTAACCGCTGATCTGCAGACGTCAAGCCGGACCCGGCCTACCTCAAATATGCCGGTGCGTGACTTCTACCCGACCTCGACTGCAACACCTTCGACTCGAGCGCATTCTGACAATGTGAATAGCTATGATGAAGACGCGCCATCACTACTTCCGATGGACGCCCCGAACTGCCCGGCTCACCTTCATTTACGTGGCCGTGGTCCCCGCCATCATGGGCTATATCGCCTACAAGACCGACGTAAGTCAAGGAACAGGAACCGCGACGACCACCGAAATGCTGACAAGCGAAGGGACTCTGGGATTTCCGAGCGAAGCGAAAGGGCGACCTCATTTACGAGAAATAAATGAACCGGGCATTGGAGGGTTGAGAAGCGTACATATAAAGCACCCTGATTGGGATAGAGCCCATGGTAGGGATTCAATTGAACTGAGGTCAACAATGAACGAATGGTCGCTGAGATTGTGATATGTCTGATACTTTGAATGGAAAATGGGTATAATCGAACGTGACGCTATCAAATTAACCACTGCGTGTCTGTTACCACCTCCCTCTGCCTCTCGATCGCCCACTAGAGGTTTCCGGTAATCTTTCGCCTCTTCTCCAATCGCCCATAGGAAAATCTCCCCCGACATCATCCCTCCAGCCAGCTCGTCCTCCTCTCGAGTTCCTACGCCCAGAACCGTTATCTCGACCTCCTCGGTGAGTCCCTCGGACTTCATGTGGACCTGAAGCCTGCTCCCTTCGCACGCTTGAAGCGGGCGCCACTGAGCCATCCGAGAGTGGTGGCAATATTGCGCAAGTGATATAGTCGCCAACTACAAATCGACAATCGCTCAGTGTCTTGGTTTTGTCGTCACTGCCTCTTGTTGTGCCATCCATGGAAATGTCACCATATGTGTCTGCTCCGGAACCACCACCCAACACAACGCTGCCGAGGTCCTTAACCCCGTATTTGGGGAGAGCATTTGTGACTGCGGCGGTGTTTCGAAGGTCTGGAAATACCGACTGGAATACGAGACGACATCCCACAGAAGGTGAAGGCAATGCTGACTTTTTGGCGCCTGCAAGTTCCAGAGCCAACTCATTCAGAGTACAGTCTGACCATGTGTACACAGGTATATGTGGTGGCATACTATGCGACTCAAATTCATCTGGCCTATGATTTGAGTATTGTTAACTTCTGATAGTGTAAAGCCATCTATATCGGGAGGGGGCATGTATACCTGTGAAGAGATCCTGTGCGATAGAAGAGATGTAGCAAGAAAGGTGTTGTATCTTCGCGCAGTGACTTTTCTGGAGAGGAAGACATCTTATAAGACTGAAAAGAAGGGGAAAAAAACAAAATTGTGAGACTAAGTTATTATGGTGACGCTTTGTTGTTTAAGTTGCGAATAATGAGAGGCATCACTAAAGTATCCAAATTAACCGATCTATATCCGCTTAAACCATCATGACTTCGCGCGCCATCAACAACAATTTGTAAACTCTTACCACTTACAGACTGCGACAACAAATTTTTGAGCACCGAGCGGCACAATCTTGGCAATCTCCCAACACAAAGCATAGGCCAATTCGAATATTGGATCAACGCTCCCATAGGAAACACCAACACGTCGATAAAAACGCTGTCCAATCTGCACCATGGATTTCGCGGCGCTTATGAACAAAGAGCTCTCAAAGAGCAAGAAGAGCTCCGGCAGCGAGGAAAAGAAATACTTGAAACGCTCAGAAATCGAAGCGCAAAGAAAAGAAGCATACCTTGCTGAACAAAAAGCCCTCGAGGCCGAGCGCGAAGCCAAAGCAGCCGCCAAGCGCAAACGAGAGGAAGATGCCGCCGCCGAGAACGCTGCCCGCGAGGAGAAGCGTCGCAAACTCGCCGAGGATATGCGCAAAAGGCGCGAAGAGCAAGAAGCTGAAGAGGAACGCGCCCGAAGGAAGCGACTTGGTTTGCCAGAGCTGGTCAAGGAGAAGAGCGAAGACGTTGAGGATGGTGTCCATGCTAGCGAGGATATACCAGAGGAGGAGCTCGTTGAAAAGTTGAGGGGGCTGGGTGAACCGGCTGTCTTGTTCGGAGAGAATCACTCTGCGAAATTGAGGCGATATCGCAAGTTGACGACAGTCATGACCAAGGGCCCTATACCGACAACGTTAGAACTCGTGGATGAGAAGGATATGAAGGTGACCACTGAGCTACCGAAAGACAAGGAAGGCAGGAAGTGGCTATTTCGACAACTGGCAAGCTATTTTACGATGGTTCTTACAGAGTACGAGCGAGCTATGGAGGCTGAGAAGCGGGATACGAGTGCCAGCAAAACAGCATACAATGCTATGGTACAGACTCGAGAGAACATGAAACCAGTGAGTCATCCTTATTCGACGGAGATGAGATAAGTACTAACACCTTACAGCTATTCCGCAAGTTTGAGCAAGGCGAACTCGACGACGACATTCTTAAGCCTGTTACGGAAATCGTTCAAGCTCTCCAGGAGCGTCGTTACGTGGACGCCAATGACGGATATCTACGACTGAGTATCGGCAAGGCAGCGTGGCCCATCGGTGTTACCATGGTAGGCATCCACGAGCGTAGCGCTCGTGAGAAGCTACACGATGGAGAGAAGGGCCATGTAATGGGAGATGAGGTTACGCGCAAATATCTTCAGAGCATCAAACGCTGCCTGACTTTTGCGCAAGTTCGATGGCCGCCCACAGACTTGCGACAGTTGATGGGCTGAAGAATAGTATGTAGCTGGAGGCAAGGGCTCGAACTTAATAATGATACCCCCCTTGAACAAGAATCATTGAAAAATATGCACAAGAACAACGTTAGGCGGAATGATTTATTTCGAAGTATGCTCCTGACGCCTCATCTAATCTGCCGCAGTGTAGTTCCATACCCGTAAGTGGATAACCATGATCAGGAATTCCTAACGCCTAGGCCGTAATGCTATATGCAGTCCATTGGTCCAGATTGTGATACCCAGCTCGCCCAGCTTCCTCGTCGGTCAGTCGAAAAGGGCCCAGGTGGACAATTTTTTACCATTGTGCACCGAAATTTCTAGGCCTCGACGGCGCCTGGCTGTCCCGGTGCCTTGCTCTCACCGTACCACTGTTCATCTATTCCACGACCACCAAGGCCAGGTCCTTTTGCCCTTCCTGCAACCTCAAGACCAGCGGCAATGAGGCTGATGCGACGGAGTCTCTCCTTGGCTTCCTCCTCGTACTGGGTAGCGACCTCAAGTGCCTGCTTCTGCATCTCAAGTCTCGGGTTGGGTTGGTCTGCAATGAGCAACTATAGAGAATCAGTAAGTGGCCTAGATGGTAAAAGAAAGAGTTGCCCACCTGTTCCTTGATATCTAGACGGGCCTTGAGTATTCCCTCGCGAATCATAGATACGAGCTCCATCTCGACTGACTCTCCGTCTTGCGCAAATGCTTGGTTCAAGCTCTCGAGGGTGACACACGAGAATGGTATGAAGTACTGGACAATGCATTTTCTTCGGATCTGTGAGTAGAGCGATGAGACGTGGCGCTGTAGGTAGATGTCCAGGAGACAGTCGTTTCGAATGGACTCGAGAATAGCGAGGCAGTTTGAGTATCTGCCATTGACAAAAAGACTGATGGCCTTGCGAACGTGCGACTCGTGTTCTAGGAACGAACGGAACGACTGGTTGTCCAAGACTCGAGTTTGAAGCTCCTGTCTATCCATAGTGGCCAGGGCAAGGAGACCTCCGTAAACGGCAATGTCGTTTGGGCTAGCGATGTGGTTGTATTGCGCAGGCGGTAGGGTGAAGTCAACTTGGAGGAAGTTGTTGGCTGCATCCTTGTAGTGCTTAAGACCAAGGAGCGCAATACCAGAGACAAGTTTTGTGTATGGCTGATATGTACGTTCCTCCTCACCACTCTGAACACCGACGATCTTACCCAGATTGTTAAGAACCATGGTCCAGTCCCGTCTAGCGATATAGACATTCACGAGGTGGATGCCGCAATCGATAATGTGTTTGGTGGTGGTTACGTCCTGGCGCATGCGGTTGTACGCCTCGGCTGCTGCCTCTAAATATCCGGTTTTTTCGAAATGCAAACCCAAATCTTCGTTTCCCATCTAATAAAGTTAGAAGGTTATATTCACAGAGTTTTGGAATTTTCACGCACTCGGATGCTCTCTTTGATCAAATTGTGTCGGTACTGCTTAAGCTGGGTTTCGAGCCGTGCAGCTTCCATCTTGTTCTCGCGCTCGACTCTATCGATCCATGCTTGATCTTTTTGGGCATCGGGGTCGTCAGGAGCGGCAACGCGAATGCAGCCCCAAGCTTCGACGTATAGGGCAACATCTGAGCCTTTCTTGATCTCGGCGATAGCAGCCTTCAGCGCGTCGATACAAAGTGGTACGGAGGACTTTCCGATTTGGATGAGGCGATCGATTCTTGTTCGGCCTAGATGAGCTGTCAGCGGGCACATCGAGATGGCATCAGTGGGATTGAAGTGACTGACCGGCGTAATTTTGGATATAGAGATCGAGGTCGAGCTTTGGTTGTTCTAAAGATGCAAGTCAGCACATGATTCTAGAGTCGCATCTCGAAGCCAACGAACCTTGGACAACGATGCCACCCAAGTTTTTCATCTGGCCAAAGAAAGCCGTCAGAGGACTTGACTCGGACATTTCGAAGCTGTGTGTAGCTAATACACACCCAGACACACCTATTAAACAATGAGGGATGGATTCAAAGAGCTATCTGTAACTTGACGTGTGGTTTGGTGGATAACAATCACTTGCTACTAGGCGACAGTGGGGTAAGACAAGGTGGGGGAGGCTCGGTGAGGGAGCAGCCAGACCGGGACAACATGGGTAAATTTCGGTGAGCCAAGGTGAGGATTTAGTGGCGGTAAGTGGAGAGCCGATCCGGTCCCGAGCCTCCCACGACACTCAGCATCACTTCTTGGTTGCTGACGATCAAAAAGAAGCTTTTCTGACTACAGCAAGGCTAGCCTTAGGCTTGACTCAGGACTTCGTGATGACGTTCTGTGACTTTTCCTGACAATTAATACGTATTATGTAACTTTCAGCTGGAGACTGTACGTACAGTTTTCTCCTGCCATGGCAGAGGCACAGATGCATGTTGGCACATCAGCAATATTCTGAAGCTGAGCGTTTGGATGGGTGTCCCAATGCAGCATTTCCGCTCTTCCACGAGGACAAAGCGAATGTGGCATTCAGGCCCGGGCAGGAAGTAACCACCTGCCTAGTTGCGAACACTGCGAGCCTTTTTCGCCATTGAGTTAATGTTACGACGATCAACAGACCCTGAATTATCAGACAATCCAGACAATGTGCTGGAACATGGCTGCAGATACCGTGACTGGCAGGGTAATGCTAGTTCCGGACATGTTAACTCTATTCAATTATAGTTGAGTTAGGTTGGTTTTGTCTAAGAGTTGATGTTTCTGGAAAAACAGACGTTTATTAGGCTCAAGCAAGGCCTGATCAAGTTTGATTGAAACTTTGTAGAAGAGGTTAAAACAAAGCTTGAATGCCAAGACCAATGCCAAGACTTGTTGCAACACAAATCTACGGCAGATAATTTTCATCGCTCTGACCCGACTTTATCGGCCGAAGGAGATGCATATTTTTGGACCAAAGAATCACGACGTTTTCAGCTTAGCGATGGGTCCGTAGAGCGATAGAGAACCACCAGCACCTTTTCCACCAATAGATCACGAAGCTGAAGTGAATCAGAACCGCGAAGACGCGAGAGGGCGCGCTGTCTGATTCGGCTGCGCCGTTTAGAGCTAGCGCTCAGGCAGGTCAGGGCACGGAGGAAACCCGGGTGAGAGCCGGAGATTGAGGTTAGGATCCATACATCCATCTCCATCCATTCTGTATCAAGTTCGTTTTAGTTGGATGATGTCATGTCTAACGCACAGATTCTTCAACTGGTCGTCGTGATCATCTTCCCATTTCGATTCTCGGGTACATGAAGAGGATTCGAATCACATTGCATAATGGTCACTACCCAACATGCATATGGCGCCTTGTTCTCATGCGTGGCGGGCCAGAAGCCACATGAATGGGGATCATCCCGTCCGTCAGCTTCCGTGACTCCCGGAGCCGATGCATTGGTGGTTTCTAAATCCAGTCAATATCAGTTTGTACTGAAACTAGACAGAACCAACACTCGCACTGCATCTGACCATTTTGATTTTGGACCCTGCTTGTTCTCACAAACGATACAGATTATAGCATCTCTATTAGTGTTTGGTTTATCTTATGCTTGTCTACGTTGCTGCAGCCTGGGTCACACTTCAGCCAGTGCATTAGACTAGACTCTCAATAAGGTATGAACAAAGTTGGAGCGGTCTACTGCTGTTGCGAATAGAGTTGACTATGAGTTTCATTCATCAACACGCAAATTTCAACGCTGTAAATCGACCCCCAAATAAGATACCAGCAATGACGTTTGGTTCCTGTCGTCAACACCATCTTCAATGGCTTTATCTCGCGATTCCGAGACCCTCTTGGCCTCTCCTCAAGAGACTCTTGCCACGGCTTGATCGACGCAGATAACACGGAAACAAGATCAATCCCCACAAGTTTATGCCGCTGAGGCTTAGGTTTGCCTAGTGCAGCCACTCACAAGCCTGCCTGGGCTCGGCCATGCAAGTCTCGTCAGAGTGGATTGGATTGGATGTGATCTAGCTGACGACAAGGTTGGTCCAGAGCGTTTTGCGTTTTTGGGCGGTTCATCCATTGCCCCTAGCCAGTTAGTGAGTGTCTTCGACCCCCAATTAGCGGGTGCTTAAAATTACTTCTGGGTACCGGTACTCGCGACTCGAGGCGTTGGAACGGTACCGGAACGTAATCAATGGCGTGGTGGTCGTCTACAGCCCGTGGTCCCTGAAAGTTGTATCGGTCTCATTTCAATGCTTCAGTTAACCGCATCCATTGAAGAAAAAAGACGCTGGCCATCTTGAATCCGCCGGTGCAACAGTTTGTGCTTGTGCATACGACGGCGCTGAGCGGCCGTTGGTCCCAAAATGCAAAGGGGGGTCTGTCCCTGAGACTGACTGCGAGTTTATTTTGCGGCCGCGCGGCTTTGGGGTTGATGGATGTATCCGTCCACTTGCAGGGCCCTGGGCAGTGGAGATGGCTTCTCTTTTCTAGAGGTCGCCGTCCCGTCATAGCCGTGATCCTGCTGTATTTGCGCACGAGTTGGTACTGCAATGTGTTATTCGTGTTTCCAATTCCTTCTTGTTTGATGAGAAGAAGCATTGTCGAAGGAAAGCCCCGGTAGACCAGCCACCGACGCGTTTTACGAGGTGATAGTCTATTTGGGGGCATGGACCTGACTCACTTGGGCAATGCGCCAAGTGATAGTCTCTAGAGAATCTGGGTATTGATGAGCAGCTTCGACGACTTCTGTAACTATTCACCGACGCAATGGGTCACTATTGACGTTGTGCGCGTGGTTCCTCAAGGAAGCCCACAACACAACACAAAACAACACATGAGGCATGGAGATATGGAGATAGTTATCTCAAGACGAGGGGGTTCTTTTGTAAGTCAGTGACAGTGAGCAACTCAAAAAAACTGGTACCTGTCTAAGGTATACGCTGGATCCAATGTCACCTCACCTCCCTGCCCTGGTAAACTTGAAGGCCGATCCCCCCTGCAGTAACAAAAGGACTTTTAGAGGACAGTGTGACATTTCAGAAGCCGTCTTTTCCTTGAACCCTTCCGTCTCGGTCATTTCCCCTTGATAGAATTGCGCAACGCCGCAATATGTGATGCACCAAAATGAGGTTCCTGAACCCGACATCGTGAGTTGATCGCGACTGAAATTAATATTCGTATTTTTAATTTTGAAATGGCTGAATAACCTCTCTTGCTTACTGTTTCTTGGCTGGCCTAACTGTACGGGTTATTTCACGGCTGTTACACCCGCAACCTTAACTCAATTGTCCCTTGCTCTACGTCGTATTGAAAACATCAAGCTTTCAGTCTCTTGACGCGTCCGCAATTTCTCCAATTGCCGTTCTTCCTTGTCATACTGATCGCTTAGAGTGCAGCGGTTTCACAGCGACAGTCATTCTTGGGCCATTGGAAGTCCATCGAAATGATATTGCGCGTCTCGTGCTGGGCTGCTCCCTCAGGTGCCCATGCCACTCATTCATCCACTGGCGTTTGATTTTACTTGGCTTCAACTCTTGGCTTGACATGTTTTGTGCCTTGGTATTGCTTGGCACTAGAATTTTCCAGCCTTTGTGTCTCATCATCCCTTTGGCGACTCTTGTTTGCCAGCCCTGGGTCTTGGTAGAATCTTAGCATCTGCCACCGTCTCTTTGGAGACCTGAGTATTACCCTCAAAGGTGGCCTCACCTATCGTTTCTGCATCCTCTCACTAGTCACCTTAGATTGAGACATGAGCGCGAAAGACCGAGGTACAAGACTGTACCGTGCTGATAATACGGTATCAGGTACCATGGTAATTGGCTCCGACTAAGGACCCCGATCCAAAGCCCCAAAAGACCAGCCCAGGCTCGGACAGGCTCAGACTCAGGTCCTTTTGGAGAGCCCGTTCGAGTTACCGTCTCTGCATCTCCACCTCTTTCGTCGTTCTCCTCTCTCTCGTTCGCTCACCCCGTTTCGTTCGTAGGTTACCTACCTGTTGTTGCAAGCTGCGACAGTATTGTTGCTTGTACTGGGCTTGTTACTCTCCTGTTGTTGCTCAAGCCAAACCAAACCGAATCATCTGTACCCGCCTCGGTCGCGAAACCCGCCCGCTACAACAGGGCTTTCTCTCACTCATCCCTTTCTCTTTGACTTGGAACAGTTTAGTCCCTTCTGGTTCAGTCCATACCCAGTTCAGTTCAGTTAGGTTCCGTCAAGTCAAGTCAGTGCAGTGCAGCACGCTACGGAACGGTACTTGGTACGACAGGCTATCCCCCGTCTATTGCCCAACACCAGCACCAGGGCACTCTCAGACTCTCTACCTGGGCGCTTTCCCCATCATCACCAACTCATTTCAGTCTTGGTTACCTACCTTACTCTTCTATTTCTATTCTTGACCCTGCCACTTTCTTCGCGGGAACTTTAACTGAACTCTCTTGAACGCTGATGGCCTAGGCCGTGAGTCTTGGGGGCGATTGGGATATGGGCTACCACTTGCCTCACAACTTACGCTTGCGACCCTGCAACTGCATCTGCAATTCATTCACTCTGTAGTCCCTTTGACTCTCTTCAACTCTTCTCGACTGTCCGCTTCAATCAATTCCCAGTTCTGCCGCACGGCGGCGGCGACAACAACGACATTTCCTTTCTCGTTTTCCTCTCATAATAATACCCAGCTCATTATTTCCTTTTCATCGTGGCCAAGAGGCCTATTAACTGGTGAGTGAAAACCTGCAACATCAGTCACCCGCCCGTCGGCTCTCCCCGTTGTTGCTTGGCGCCTCAGCGTTGTGCCCCCGAACTCACCTCCTCTTCTCTACCTTGCATTCGCATCAACATTGTCCGTTGCGCTGTGTCCTTACAAGGAAACTGTCCCATCTGCGAGTTGAATCGGCGATGGGGCCCTAGCCTTTGCCAAGACACTCCAAATTTCATACCCCGATCGCCTTATCCCCTCAAGTCACCAATGTTGAGTAGTTAACTCCATGGTCCTTTGCTAATTCAACCAAGTTCGATATGCCTCCGGACGTCGGTGACAACGACGCTGGCCAGTCGGCTCACGACTGGCACGATGACGCTCCGTCGCCATCAGCGAGCATCAAGTCCGACAACGAACTTGACGAAGACGGCAACCCACAACCCGGCGCGTCATCCCAACCGATTCAGAAGCGACGACGAGTAACGCGCGCATGCGATGAATGCCGACGGAAGAAGATTAAGTGTGACGGCAAGCAACCATGCACGCACTGCTCTGTCTATAGTTATGGTACGCGGCTTCTGTCTGATTTATCACTCAATCGCTTGTTCTTAGACATTTTAACCCTCATACTGGAAAACGACGCGGCGGCTGACTGTTACATGCAGAATGCACATACGATAAACCTTCAAACAGGAGAAGAAACCCGGCCCCACAATACATCGAAGCCCTGGAAAGTCGACTGCAACGCGCCGAGTCTCTACTTCACAAATTTATGCCCGATGTCGACCTGGCCGATCCGAATCTTGATCCAGCAATTCAGCAAGAATTCCGCAATCGCGAAAATGCTCGTGCCCAAGCCTCGAAGGCTCGACAGCCTCCTCCACCACCCCAACCTGAGCAAAATGAAGCTCATCTGACTTCGATGATCGATTCCGTTGGCCAACTTGATATCGACGAGAAGGGAAGTTTGGAATTTCACGGCAACTCCTCCGGTGCTGTGTTCTTGAAACGCATGAAGGATCATTTCCGAGGAATGCTTGGTTCGTCCTCAAAAGCTCCGTTTCTGCCTCGTGCCGAACGACCGGCTGGTCTGGAGTCGCCCTCATTATCTTCAGTCGGAACACCCTTCTCAGCAATTCCAAGCTACCCTGAGCTCCCTCCAAAGGATGTTGCCCGGAAGCTGTGCTATTATTCCCTCAGCTGCGCGACATGTCTCGTTCGAATCGTTCACGTTCCCACTTTCTACGAGCAAATGGACAAGATCTACGAACGACCATTGGACAATTTAACGAAGGACGAAACGCAATATCTTGGACTATTATTCTCTGTTATGTCTCTTGGATGTATGTACAACAATCTCGACGACAACGACCCAGGAAGCATGCCCTATCAAGATGCGACAGAGGAGGGTCTCAAATACTACAACGCCGCGCGATCGGTATTACACGACGTAACCGATTGTCGCGACCTTATTTCGCTACAAGCTCTTCTATTCATCATTCTTTTCCTCCAAGCCACCTCGAATCTCAGCAGCTGCTATTCCTTCGTTGGTATTGCACTGCGCTCGTCACTCCGAATAGGCCTTCATCGACATTTGCAGCACGAAAAAATCGATCCGATTGAGCAGGAAGTCCGGAAACGTGTATTCTACGTGGTTCGACAAATGGATATCTATGTTTCGACATTACTTGGCTTTCCTCTCCTCCTTAACGTGGACGATATCGATCAGCCGTTCCCCTTGGAAGTTGATGACGAGTTCATCACACACACCGGAATTTTGCGACCACCGCCTGGATCACCATCTTTTTTTCAAGCGTTCAACGCCCATTCAGAACTAATGGAAATCTTGTCAAAGGTCACGAAATATGTCTATCCAACAAAGGGATTGGGCCAGAGCGTTACAAAAGACAACAAACCCGCCTCCACCTATCTAATTAGTTATGGCCGTATCAAGGAAATTGAAGCTGAGCTTCATTCTTGGTTTGAAAGGCTACCCCAGCACTGGCGCCCAAGCGGTGAGGGGCCAATTGAGACGGTTCGGTAAGTGCAGCAGTGAGATATTTGAAGATATCGTAGAGCATTACTAACCATAGTGATAGAATCCGTCATTTGTTGAGATTTGCCTATGCACATGTCCAACTTGTGCTATATCGACCATTCTTGCATTACGTCTCTCCTCGTTTGAGTCAAGGAAACAAGGTGGACGAGCTATCATATGCTTGTGCAGCCGCTGCCATCAGTGTCTCTCGTAACATTGTGCACATTGGATTGGAAATCCGCAAACAGCGGGTTCTCAGTGGACCGTACTGGTTCATGTTGTACACTGAGTTCTTTGCCGTCCTGTCCCTCGTGTTCTATGCTACAGAAAACCCTGAGAAGCCCGGATCTGGCGAAGTTCTAGCGGATGCTCGAGCTGGAAGACAAATGATTGCAGCCCTGGCGGAGAAGAGCATGTCGGCCGAACGAGTTACCAGCGCTCTCAAGGTATGGCCTAAATATTCGAACTCTGGTACTTTACTGACATCGTTGAAACAGGCTCTATTTGATCAATTACCAGAGCAATTGGATGCTGGAACAATACGACAAGCGCCTTCAAAGAAAAGACCCGCCCCTACAGGACGACCTTCGTCTGTTTCATCTCATCATACTCCAATCCCCGCAAGCATGTCCTCGATAGGAACGACAGATTTCACTCGTGCGAGCCAGATGTCATCAAGCTCGTATCCTACAACCTTGTCTCAAGGGACGATGGATCTGCCTGGAGGAGGCATCGCAGCCTTCCAAGATAACACTTTCTCAGCCAACTTTGGTGATTTCATGTCTCCCGATTTGCAGCGAAGCACCCCAGAGTCGACCAGCAGCGCAGCGACAAGTACTCAACGCTACCCCTACACAGGACAGCAAATGGGTATGCACAACCCTGTCAACAAACTCGACTCGCTCATGTTCCCGTCTGAGGATCCTTTTGCCTATCCAAACCAACCTATGATGGAATTGGGATTCCCGGGCAAGACAGACCAACCCACCACTATGGGAGACCAGAATCAAGATATGCAACTCTTCTTGACTGGAACTTTCGACGACGTGGAAAGTCAGATCTTTGGACAACCACCGCCCTACATGATGCACCAGCAGGGCCAGCCCATGATGAGTGCATCGAGCCACCAACCGATGTTCGCCAGTCCATCAGCCATAATGGGAATGCAGCCCGGTCAACCGATGATGCAACAACGGCGACCAGTGTCACAAACGCACGCGATTCATCAAGGACACGCCATGTCAAACCGACGAGCGCACGCACAACGGCATCAAGAAAGGCAAATACAACAAATGTTTACAGAACAGGGCATGCAGGCGGATTGGGGAGGCTTCTTTGGCTCTGGAAGAGGAGGATTCCAAGGAATGTAACGGTCGCTACATTTGATACCCACTCATGATACGGGAGGACGGAAAGCGCGCGAGGCGTCGGCTAGTGATTTTGATCTTGATTTTTATTTCATGGGAAGAGCGATTTTGATTTGGAACGGAGTGCTTGGACTGTTAAAGGGGCTAGGATACCACGGTTGAAGAGTATGGCAAAGAAATGATCGCGTTTTTAGATATGGCCAAAGCACATAGACGGCGGCTGGGACTGGTATACACTTGGACAAACATTTGGATTGTCTGTTGAGGTTGAGGTTGAAGTTGAAGTTGAAGTGGATGTGAACAGAGGAGGGAAGCTGAATGAAAGGTGAAGGATCATTGAGAAGAAGACTACTTGTTAGCACTGCAATGAATTCAGCTTTGAGTATAGATCCATCATAATGAGACTTGCCATAAGGCATATGAAACATTGAAAGTGGTTGACTCAGTATTAAATGTGTATTTCATAGTGTTTGGCTTGGAGATGGAGATCTTTCAGCCACTGAAGCAATTATTTGCGGATACAAGATCGGATCATCCCGTAATCTAATCTATCCTCAACAATTCCACGGCGGACTAAAAGCGTCTCATTATCGATCTGGTTGCGTCATGAAATGGATGAATTAGTACAGTCGGGCTTAGAAGGCTTATAAGGGCGTTATCGGGGGGTTGCGATACGCTGTGACCACTCCCGATGAGCACCGCAAGGAAGCGATACGGGGAGACTGTGGCTGACTGATTACGGATGGATACTGTAACTCCAACCGTAACTGTAACTGTAGCTGTAGCTTTAGTGTATGTGTTATCACATGAAACTTGAAGCTTCCTCTCTTTTCAATAAACAACACATATTCTTGAGCAACTCTCTTTGTCCATCTCGGCCCTTTTTCAACACGCTCATTCGATCCTACGTACGAGTCAACAAGGCTGTACTGGATTTATAGTGCACGCAGATGGCACCGCCGATAACGCCGCCGAAGCCCGTCTGCGGGGAGCAGAGGCCTCAAGCACGTGAAAGAAGGTCGATGAGCTACGAGTTTGTGCTTGAGGATGAATTCGACGCGCTGTGAGTGGATCCTGGGGTCTTATACTCTCATTTATCTGGTATAATGCTCATATCACTGACTCGAGCTCTGTGATAGATGTGTTGAGGTAAAGAAGAGTGACGATGACTGCGGCGGTAAAAGCAGCAGTGGTAATAAGTATCCCGGTATGTTCAAAGAAGCTCTGTCTCACATGCTCTCGATATTTAAACGAGTACTGACATACCATGAAGCAAAACTCCATGCGCGCAAGGTCGTCAAAGAGCTCGGCGTTACTGATGGACTCCTCTATCTTCCTGGCGAGCCTACACGCCTCTATGAAGACTCAGACCAGTCGCCTCCTTTCAAGCAACGCAGATAGTATGCTACCCAGTTCCTATGAAAGAAATTCTACTGATAACAACACAGTTTCTATTACCTGACTGGCGTTGACTTTCCCGACTGTGCCGTTACTTACGAAATCGCCATGGATCGTCTCACCCTCTGGATTCCATACGCCGAGCCGCGACAGGTCTTGTATCACGGCCCAACTCCTGACGCAGCAGAGTCTATGCGTAAATACGACGTCGATGATGTTCGATACACCGCTCAATTGTCCAAATTTCTTCATGGTCAACTTCGTCCTGAGAAGACTCTCTATGTCCTTCATTCTGATCAGGCTCCTAAGTTGACTGATCGACCTCGAGGACAGACCCAGATCAACTGCTCCAAGCTGCGACCTGCCATGGATGAGGCCCGTGTAATTAAGACGGAATATGAAGTTGCACTCATCCGTCGCGCTTCACGTATCTCTGCCGCTGCTCATCGTGCCGTGGCTGAGCGTCTCCTTACTATGCGCAATGAGCAAGACGTCGAGGCAGTTCTTCTTGCCGCTTGTACTTCGCGTGGTGCTCACGCCCAGGCATATCCTATTATTGCTGGCGCTGGTGTCAATGCTTCGATTCTACACTACGGAGCCAACAACCAGCCTCTCGAGGGCAAGCAACTGATCGTTGTCGACGCTGGCTGTGAGTACCAATGTTACGCCAGCGACATCACCCGTACTCTTCCTGTCAGTGGTTCCTTTTCTAAGGAGGCCTCCGCGATCTACTCTATTGTGCAGCGCATGCAGGAAGAGTGCATAGCACGTGTTCGACCCGGCACTGTCTACTACGAACTTCAGCTCCATGCCAGTGACGTAGCTCTCCAGGGCTTGCGCAAGTTGGGTCTTCTGAAAGGCAACTTTGAGGAGATCCAAAAGGCGGGAACCGTCGCTGCTTTCTTCCCCCACGGTCTCGGTCATCACGTTGGTCTTGAGGTCCACGATGTCACTGGCTATGAGCGTCTCCTGATGAGAGATAACTTCCACGTCGAGGGTGGTAAGCGTGAGATGGTAACTGCCACGGCTCTGGTGGCAATGCATCGTATGGCTTCGTCTTCTCCACCTACAAAGCCAAGACAGTCTCTTCAGCCCAACATGATTGTGACAATCGAGCCAGGAATGTAAGTACTATAATTTCTTCAAGATTGAGGTCTTTGGGCTAATTTATCGAAGCTACTTCTGCCGTCCTTTTATTGAGGGATACTTCCTGAACAACCCGTCACATGCCAAGTTCATTAACAAAGACCTCCTCGAGACATACTACCCAGTTGGTGGTGTTCGCATCGAAGATGACATCCTCGTCACACCCGGTGGCTATGAGAACTTGACCTCTGCTGCCCCCAAGGGTGACGAGATGCTGGATGTGATCAACGGCAGCTTTGAGAAGATTTAATGACGCTATGAATGCTTGCATTTGGCTATGAAACTGTCGGCGAGCAAGGCAAGCGAGTCTGAAATGTTTAGTGTTTGAATGCGTGGATGTTTATGGGTGGTCCGGGAGTGGTCTAATGACATTGAGTAACTGGTCCAGGTAATGAGAATGAGTCTTGGATACATAGTCTTTCAGATTTGCAATATTGATTTATGATTTTTTTTTTAATCATCATGCTCATTTCTTTTGCCAACATAAAAACTCTCTCGTGTACACACGGCTCATGCATCTAATTTACGAAGCACAGCAATACCAAGGAACAAGGCGTGAAGTCAGACCTCACTATCCAAACACAAGTTCTCCCTTGAATCCATACTCCCCCTCTTTTTAGTCCTTTTTCATGAGTCTACAGATACTTCTTAGGCATGGATGAGCGCCGTTTCTTGTAAACCACATAAGCCGCAACGAGAAGACCCTGTGTGCCAAGGAAGACGAAGATAAGGAAGCGGTGGCCAGGAGTCTTGGCCATGACAGTCTCTGACAAAGAGTTATGGTGGTCAGAGAGGGTGTCCTTGAAGGTACGCTCGGTTGACTGCAGCTTGCGGTTGAGTTCCTTTCGGAGACCCTGAATATCCTTCTCGAGCTCCATGACACGGCTGTGCAGAGCAGTGATATCGTCGAGCTTTCTCATATCAGCACGGAGCTGGCCGATCAGGGCGGTCAAGTCCTCGTGGCGTTTCTCATCCTGCTGCTGGTGGCGTGAGGAGGTGCGCTGCAGGGAGGCGAGCTGGTGGTTGGTGTTTTGAAGGCGATTGTGCAGATCCATGAACTGAGCTTTGGAAGTCTGGAAGATATCAGGATCTTCATCTGCGTACTCGCCATCGTTTCGCTTGTTGTTACTGTTGGAGGTGTCCCTGACGGGTGGAACACGCTGGTTCTGGTTCTGATTCTGGCCCTGATTTTGGTTCTGCTTAGGAGGGTCACGCACAGGACCACTGTCGCTGTTATCAGCCATGACAACCATCTTGAAGACCTCAAAAGAATCAGGATTATCAGGGGTAGCAGCAGTGACACCAAACTGATAGCCTGTGGGAATGCTGAACTTGTCTGACTCGAAGCACAGGTTACCATCCAACTCAACACGGAATGTCCTGGCGGTCTGTCGAAGCTTGACCTGCGAAGGTCGGCCGAGGTTGCGGTAGTTGTAAGGGCAGTGGCCGAATGAGAGCTCATCGACATTGCTTTGCCTCGAATAATCGGTGTTTCCATCGTTCAAGAACCCTCGAACCATACCACTGGAACCGCCAGAAGTATCAATAACCAGAGCCAAACCGTCGAACTTTCCGACAGTGTAAATGCTTCCAGAGCCGATCGTAGCAGGACCGTTGCGAACAAGCCAGATGTTGAGGTTACCACGGCCACGATCAGGTCCGTTGGCTCGGAAGTCGACGTCGGCGATCCATTGGTTTCGAAGTAAAGGCTGCTGGCCCCATACGGCACCTCGTTGATTACCAGGAGCAAGAGGTGTCAAGATGATTCGGTTTGAGAGAACCTCGGGCGTGTTGGGGTTGCCTTGGACAGCAAAGTTGGGGATCTGTCCACGAGCTTCGGGTGGGCTTATCCTGTAGACGCAGCACGGGTTAGCAACATCCCTGGACAGTGCAGTACCACAAAAGTACAACAAGGTAGAACAAACCTTCCAGCATGACCAAAACTAAGTTCACTGATGAGATACTGAGCCTGCGACAGGCTTGCTGCCAGCAGCGCAGCCAAAGAGAAAGAGACCTTCATAGCAGCGTAAAGATGGACGCAGGTAGCTCCAATGGACCAAAAGACGAAATAAGAACAAGGATGGAAACCGCAGGCAAGACAGAACTCGACACCTGCGCAGGACGGACTCACTCCTTTTTCCCAAGTTCGGGTCACGGAAAAAAAGAGCTCGGGAAGTTGAATGGAATGAGCCGAGTTGGTGGAGGCAAGGCTGAGGTCTAAGGACACTTTGCACTATGCAGCCCCTGGAACAAGCGTATACCGTACTTGGTGGTTGGATTTTAGAGCGGGGGTTCACTAGAGACCAACGATTGGGAATCAACGATGGGGTTCTAAAAGACACAATAATGAGGCCTGTAAGATAGGAATTAAGATAATGAAAGAACAAAGAATCTATCAGTTGATACTCAAACACAATAAGAGAGAGGGAAAAGTCTCATGAGAAGGAGACATTGACTTAATGAAGCCACATGCGATCATTCAACTCAGCCTTGAAAAGGGTTTTGTGGCGTAACCTACCTGGAGCAGCGTGGCTTGATGATGCCCAGTAAAGAGCATTATTGGTGGATTTGTTAGCTAACAAGATGGAAGCTGGGGAAAAGAGCTCGGGCCGTCGGTAGCTTCAAAGGAGAATACGGTGAACCCCTTTCGAGCTGTTTTAAGATTGAGGGATACAATTGAATTGAATAATTAATAAGTAAAGCGAAGACGGACAGCTTGGAAACTGTTTCTGTTACTCAGACTTTGACACCTAACGTCCGTCACCCAAAGACTGGCCACCCCCACAGACCGGCCACCTCACTTTTAACCCAGCCACCCAATTTATATATACTTTAAACAGTCACAACTCTACCAATTTAATTCCAATTAATTTCAAACTAACGCCAATCAATTCAGAATGCCTTCTTTTACTGAAAAAGATATGAGCGCCGCTCTCCAGAT